>NC_092345.1:41477336-41777436 GCF_963676685.1 Mytilus edulis | reverse complement strand
ACTTTCGTTGCCCTGTAGGCAGTTGAGTATTTGCTGTTCTATTGCATTTACCCATTCATCACGTTCCTAAAATAAAAATATGGGTATCACATCATTTAATTGTTAAAAGACATATACAATAAATGCTTTATAAGACAGTAAATCATATAATAATAAGATTTAATGTAGCACAATACAAAAGTTGTGTCTCAGATTTTTCCTATTGTATTTCATTCTCTCAAAAATCTTCAATGAAGTTTGCAACATCAATTCATAAGAGACCACTAAATTCAATTGGGTATAAAATTTGTTCTATTGATGTTTTTGGAAATCTGAGACACGGTTTTGGAGGTCAAGCTGTGTTGTACGAGAATCTATAAAATATTTTGGGATGCTATGAAGAACCATGGAAGTATTATATTGACAGGAACTACTACGACCCGACTTCAAACATTTCATCTGCAATGCCGCGCGCAATTTAATGACATGTTAATTAGCTTGAAACATGGCATGTTATTTACACACCAGCGTGTGGTGCCCTACGATATTGTCATTCTCGGTTGCTTTCGGGATTACGGAAATAAACGAAGAAACCGAAAGTTGTGATAAATTCTTAGGAAACAGCTATCAGCAAACCTCAGCAGATTCCGTTACCTTGCATCTGCATATGTGTGCCGATTTAGTGATTGATGGATTAATGCGAGTCATCATTAATTCCATAGAAAAACACATTGACGATGGAAATTTGTACCAAATTTATTGAATAAATGCCCCATTTTTATTGATTTATTTTTCGGTAGAAATTGGACGATATAAAATTGAGAATGGAAATGGGGAATGTGCCAAAGAGACAACAACCCGACCATAGAAAAAAACAACAGCAGAAGGTCACCAACAGGTCTTCAATGTAGCGAGAAATTCCCGCACCCGTAGGCGTCCCTCAACTGGCCCCAAACAAATATATACTAGTTCAGTGATAATGAACGCCATACTAATTTCCAAATTGTACACAAGAAACTCAAATTAAAATAATACAAGACTAACAAAGGCCAGAGGCTCCTGAATTGGGACAGGCGCAAAAATGCGGCGGGGTTAAACATGTTTGTGAGATCTCAACCCTCCCCCTATACCTCTAGCCAATTTAGAAAAGTAAATGCATAACAATACGCACATTAAAATTCAGTTCAAGAGAAGTCCGAGTCTGATGTCAGAAGATGTAACCAAAGAAAATAAACACAAGAGTGCACACGCTGAAATGTCTCGCCTTCTATACTAATCATTGATATTATGTAGATAGTCCTAAGTATAAAGCTTTATTACAACTGTCTCATAAACTTAGCATTAACCAAGATAACTAAACAAAGACCAATGAACCATGAAAATGAGGTCAAGGTCAGATGAACCATGCCAGGCAGACATGTACAGCTAACAATGCTTCTATACAACATGTATAGTTGACCTATTACTTATAGTTTAAGAAAAATAGACCAAAACACAAAAACTTAACACTGTGCAATGAACCGTGAAAATGAGGTCAGGGTCAAAAGAAACCTGCGCTACTGACATAAAGATCATAAAATATTTCCATACACCAAATATAGTTGACCTATGGCATATAGTATTAGATAAAAAGACCAAAACTCAAAAACTTAACTTTGACCACTGAACCATGAAAATGAGGTCAAGGTCACATGACATCTGCCCGCTAGACATGTATACCTTACAATCAATCCATACAACAAATATAGTAGACCTATTGCATATAGTATGAAAAAAACAGACCAAAACACAAAAATTTAACTATAACCACTGAACCATGAAAATGAGGTCAAGGTCAGATGACACCTGCCAGTTGGACATGTACACCTTACAGTCCTTCCATACACCGAATATACTAGCCTTATTGCTTATAGTATCTGAGATATGGACTTGACCACCAAAACTTAACCTTGTTCACTGATCCATGAAATGAGGTCGAGGTCAAGTGAAAACTGTCTGACAGACATGAGGACCTTGCAAGGTACGCACATATCAAATATAGTTATCCTATCACTTATAATAAGAGAGAATTCAACATTACAAAAAATCTGAACTTTTTTTTCAAGTGGTCACTGAACCATGAAAATGAGGTCAAGGACATTGGACATGTTACTGACGGAAACTTCGTAACATGAGGCATCTATATACAAAGTATGAAGCATCCAGGCCTTCCACCTTCTAAAATATAAAGCTTTTAAGAAGTTAGCTAACACCGCCGCCGCCGCCGCCGCCGGATCACTATCCCTATGTCGAGCTTTCTGCAACAAAAGTTGCAGGCTCGACAAAAATGACAATAATACATAAATAACAACAGACTACTAGCAGTTAACTGACATGCCAGCTCCAGACTTTAATTAAACTGACTGAAAGATTATGATTTCATCATATGAACATCAGGCACAATCCTTCCCGTTAGGGGTTTAGTATCATACCATCATAACATGTATATATATATCGCAAGTTGTGATTATATAATAACTACGGTTTACTCCACTGAGTGGCACACATTTCTTGCATTTTTAAGACGATTGTAAATGATCGTTCTGATAAAATCAAAAGATCAAAGAGATTTAAGACAAATGTAGGAATTATTAAGCTTCGCTCTAAATCCAGGGTAAGATCATTGGTTGGTATATATACGAATGTTCAGCTGAACCCCGATGTGTTGACATTTTTTTTAGTACTGCAACTCAAGGATTTGTATAGTGACATTATACAAATTCTTGAGCGACTGTTCAATAATATTTACCAGTATCATTTGGACGGTTTCATTTGGTCGGATAGTGATAAAATATTTTAGAGGACAAAAATATATTACATAATTAGCTATATAACGTAGTCAGATCTCTGATTTCTTCTGCTGTATTTTGTTGATTGGTACTTGCTCGATTAATTTTCGTATTATAAACTGGAAATTTCTACTTTCCAGGATTATTCAGTAACTTAACCATATATATCACTCTAAACTTCATAGTTTTAATATTTATTAAATATATTTATTGTTAACCGGCGGTAACCGGAACACACCTTAATCGCAATTTAAACTTCACCCACAAACTAATAAAATAATGTCACTCACTATTTCAAATCATTGTAGAATAATTAATTCTGGGCCGATTTTTATTTTTTATGGATCAGTCGATTTGTTTAAATAAGTTGTTCACGAATAAAGGTCTACCGACGCGATTGAAATAAGTAAAGGTGTTTTCCGACAGGTGATATTGTTAAGCTGTCTCGATTAAAACCATGTGATTGATAAGAAGTATCTCTGGTCAATTTATGATCGCGGCATCGCAGATAGTCACAAAAGAAATTAACGACAGCGTACTAATTAGACAGTTTCCATATCTTTTCTACAGGGCTACCCGGGTTATAAATAAATGCTAATTTATCGTTGTAGTTCCTGTCAATATAATACTTCTATGGAAGAACAAAGACGCTAAATTCATTCAAGTGTGGACATCACAATATAGCAACTAATTACATAATAATTAATTATGTAATAATTATGTCATAATGAAATATCACAATTTGAAAGATTAATCTGTCTTCTTTCTTTTGGTACCTCATTTATAAAATATAAAGAAGGATGAAATGAATTACACCAGTTAAAAGTTGTCCGAATAGGAGTGAAAAAATCTTTGTATTGTGCTACCTTAATGCTAAGTAAGACCTTATATCATATGACAACTAGAATAAATGCTAAATAACACCCTAAATCATATGACAACTCAACTAATTGCTAAATAACATTCTAAAGCATATAACTATAATAAATGCTAATAAAATGCTAAATAACACCATAAAGATTTGATAACTGGAATATATGCTAAATAACATCCTAAATCATATTATTATTAGAATGATAGATATATATAAATTAAAACCCTAAAGTTTATTATTAGAAAATTAGATGCATATTCTGGACAGGACAATTTTAATGAGTTATAAGTATATCAATCTCTTTACCAGATTTCTATTCTTCAATTTCTATTGTGCTGGCTCACAAACTAACAGTTTGAGGATACATTATTCTGACTTAGCAATCTCAAAAAGCAAAAAAAAAATATATTGTTTGTTGAAGCCAGTTCTTAATTAATATTTCCCATTAAAAAAAAACAAATTATTACAGAACTTTGTAGTTATCTTATCTAAGAATCTATATAGTTAAAGTACTTACATTGCAATCGGTAGCTTCAAAATGCCATTGCTTATTTTCTAATGAGATAATCATAAATTCATAGCCATCTGAATCTGAAAAATAATATAGGAAAAGTTTTTCATTATAGATTAAAATAAAAATCTAGTGCAGGGCTGAGCATCAAATACCATATTATTTGATGAATGTCCTATTCCCATGTATTGAATGTGCTTATTTCTCAATCATACAGCAAAATTTATATGGAACAAGACTATTGGTTTTCCCCTTTGAATGGTTTTTCACTAGTAATTTTGGGGTCCTTTATAGCTTGTTGTTTGGTGTGCGCCAAGGCTCCGTGTTGAAGGCCGTACATTGACCTATAATGGTTTACTTTTATAAATTGTTATTTGGATGGAGAGTTGTCGAATTGGCACCCACACCACATCTTCCTATATCGATAAATACTGAAAATTTACCTTTTACAAAAGAATAAATTGTTTACACAGAAGATGTCTCACATGTATGTAGCTTTGGTAGTATAATGCAAATATTGAAATCAAAATAACAATAACAATACATTATTACAGATTTATTCCTTACACTTATTTTAAAACGGTCTGGGTTTTGTTATTGAATCTTTAGTATTTTGATTGGTTGAAAAGATTATTGCTTCACTTTTATCTGTTTGCCAGTCTGCTAAAAAGTCAATAAAACCACATTTTGAACTCATCAGTAGACAATAATTGTATTATGGAATACTATTCAATTAAGAACAGAATAACTACTGGGTACTTTTAAATCCTTTCTTACCTTCACCATCTCCAGGACCAAAATTTTTAATACCACCACTTTTCGCTCTCCGATGCCGTTTCTTTACATTTGGTGTTTCTATTTTTGAACCAACACTGCTACCATTGACACCCAGCTTCAAACTATCACCATTTGGAATAACTAAAACATAATTAAAACTTATAGATGTATAGATTTGGTTATTAAACTATGAGTTTAATGAGTTGCTGACTACAAAAAACGCAAATAGAATAGGTTATTCAACACAAATTACACCCTTAGCTAAATAAGAGATCTCAAACAAGTGATGAGATATCAAAAAGTAGTAATAAGAAGGCCTATGAAGGTCCTATGACTTCATTAAGCATCAATGAGTTTTCTTTATCAATATCATGTCAATCCATTTATTTACATAACAATCAGAATGTCATGTAAACTTATTGTCAACTCCTATCATTATTGACCATGCAGACATTATTTTGTGAACACATTTTACCCTAGATAATACAGAATTAATTAATAGACCAAGCAGAGAAAATCAGCATGAGATAAATGAATCATTAAAATAATGACTAGACTCCAACAAATAGCAACAAAGGAGGAAGTTTAATGTATATATATATTTCTTCGATTTGTTTCATGCTTGTATTGTCAACTTTGAATTTAGAGGTGGAACTTCCGAAGACTTTTTTTTAATATTCCAATCCATCTGAATCTGAAAATACAACAGTGACAATACAAGGTACATTATTGTTTCAGAAAATATGCTGTAACTCTTGACCTTGGATAAGTCAAAGCCTTTTGTGACCTTTGACTTCAACTGTATATCCACATATTATGAAGAAATTATGGAATAATTTCATTGTTAATCCTGTTTAGTTCATCTATATTCCTAGTTGCATGCCTTTTCTAATATAATGGCCAACTTTTAAGTACTTTTCAAAACCTTTTTTTTTTTTATTTATGTAATTACCTATATGGTAAATCTACATGTATGACTCATTATAATTGGATAACTCAATTGGATGGATGAATTAAATTTATATAAAGAGGAGAACATGTTGATTTGATATAACTTATTTATTATGAACCCTGCATTTTTCTAGGCAAAATTCACTAAGCAGGAATTTGAACAGTGTTGAAAGTCTGTAGAGAGACTAACAACCTTAAAAGGACACATTACCCTGAGTCCGGGCCGTGTACGACAACAAGTCTCTGCTCCTACTCCTTAATGCAGCATGCTTAGTGGAGAAACAGCAAAATCAATGACCCCATGACTCCCAAAGACAGCCAAGCTCAAATTCTTTGTTTTCCCCCATATTTTTAATAATTGGACTGTTTTAAAAGTATTTTTAGACATCAATTACTTTGCTTAACCTTCATTGAATCTTATAAAGCACAACTTTTCATAAACCAGATATTGCACCCTGGGAATTTGTGTTCTTTTTTTCTTCTTATTCTTGTTTCTGTATTATACTGATAAATAGTCTTCTCTCTTTTGTTGGCATTGAACTTTATACTTTTTACACTGACAACAGAAGATACTGGTGATACACAGGGTTTTGCAAATTCCTTAAAATAATTTTTTTTTTCAATTAATACTAAACAAGAAACCTGCAGCATGTAAAACACACCTTGTGGCTGAGTAAAATTGTTATCAGAGTTTGAAGAATGACGCTGTCTAACTACATCAAAGCCTGTTAGCTGTACATTCTCTTTATCTTTGTTTGATTTTCCTGTAAATAAATATGTCCAGGTGTCACACAAATACACAACATGCATCTAAAAAAACTAAAATACTGATAAAAAAAACAACACAATAATGTTAGTCAGAATGCACAATGTTCAATATATGCTAACCAAATCAAAAGGGATATTTCTGGTCATAATATTTGAGCTTATTCACTACAGCAAAATACATAACAACTGTCATTTGAAAGTTTGAATCTATTACTTTTTCACAGATTTAAAGGAATTAAACAGTATGATATCTTTTATCTTGTTTACTTTTGAACGGGCAAGAAGTATGATCTTAACAAAAATCAATAATCAGCCGACTGTAAAAAAAGGTAGAAGAAAAGGTGAGATACCTATGAGTAATTAAAACAGAAATGTTGCAATCATTCTATTTATTCAATATAGTTGACCTACAGTTTATGTAGTATCTGAGAAACAATTAGCATTGCCATTCAAGGGTAAGAGGTTAATTGACACATTTGTAGATCTTATTTTAATGGTAATGTTGCTTCATACGGTTCACATAGGTCTACCCCAGGGCTTCCAAAACGGTCATATATTCCGGACATTTGTATAATGTCTGGTAAAAGTCCGGTTGGGCAAAGCATGAAACGCTTATATACTTTTTAGTTTTCAAGGCTTTTTCGTTCATTTAACATAATTCACAATCTTTTTGACCCAAATCCTTTGCACATTTCCGGTCATAAAAGTGACATGATGATTAATTACTATCAAAACAACAACTACTTCAATACTTTCTAAATCTAATCAAGGTTAATTAGTAGTTGGACAGCTGAAATCTACCTGTTCAGTTGACAGGTGAACTATTTTCAGTACCGGACATCTAGTCCAAATAATTATGACGTCTAGTAAGGCTAGTTTAATATTTTTCTTGGGTTCAGAAAAATATTAAAATAGCCTTGTCAGATGTCATAATTATTTGGACCACGTAAATTGATCGGTTTATTTATTTATTTTCTAATATTTCAGCAATTTGTATCTAATTGATTTAGTCCAAAAGATTAAAATTATAAGAAATTAGTTTATCAACATGACTTGATGAAAAATTTAAAGAGGTTTTAAATGAAAAATCGTCGTATGAATTAGAACACGTGTGCCAGGTGCATAGGTGGGAAATTTAATTATGCATCCGGCCATATTTCTTTAAAAATGCTAAAATTATCATTGATACCTGTATCTAACGTTCATTTCAAGTATTTTGTTGAAGAAATAACGTGGAAAGAGCTTCTTCACTCAGTCATGCTTTGTAAACATACACGGATTTTAGGTATCCGTTTATGGTCCATGTTTCACCATTATCAGGTCAACATCCAGTTTGAAAAATGTGATTTTTTAAAACGAAAGTAAAGTTTTTGACAATGTTATTTTGCACAAATGAAGATTCTAAGGCAGATATGAGCACGCTGATGTGCACACTTTGAATGATGCACTGCCAATTTAACAGTTTACATCTGAACATCAAATTCATATCAAAGTAAAGTTTAAAATCGTTTTTTTTTTTAATGTAATGTCAATCATTGGAATTGCCATCTTATAACCATAATTGCCTTTTTAGACTAAGTCTTAAGGGATTACAATCGGGATCAGATATAAAATGTCCGGCTGGCTCAAAAATTTTTTAAAAGCCCTGGTCTTCCCTATGATTTATTTAAAGCGGTAGCCACGATTATTTAGGGATCAAAAATCAAGATTCATTATTTTTAAATTGAACTTTCAGACAAAGTTTGGTAACATTACATTCAGGTGTTTCAGAGGAGAAGTCTTTAAAAAAAAAATCTGACAACAGACAACTGATCAACTATGGAAGCCAAGTGATTTCAAAAGTTCACACAGTGCAACCAGCTTGGAGATCTGAAAATGATCCAATTCATCAGAAAGCATCCATTAAGGTAATAACTTCTAAAGTGGTGGGTTAGCTTGACCCAGTGCTAGTTGAAAACTCTTTCATTATCATTTTGCAATTCATAAGATTGACCCACTTCTTAGGAAAAAGCACAACATAAATAGGCAAGATGCAAAAATGGCAGACTCATGCATTAGTTTCAGAGGAGGTGCTGACAGGCAGAAGGAAACAATTACAATAAAGAGACTGAGATCATGACTATTATTTATCCCAGTTTAATAAAATTTTCTTCTGACCCTCTTTCCAATAGTGATTATTTTGTCAACCCTTTATGCAAACATATATATAGACCACAAAAGCAAAACAAAAACATTTAACTTTTACAATATGATTGGTTCACCTTTTATACTTCCATTAGCCTCTTGGTTTGGGTGCTGTGCTGGATAATTTGGGATGGTTTTTGTTGTCCTTGGTCGTAATCCAGGAATTTTTACTGTGGTATGCATCAATGTTATCTCTTTCTTATGAATATCATCCATATAATCCTGTAAATACAATTTGTATAATAATCTAAATTAATCTAATTTGTCAGTTGTAAGTTGTAACCTATCAAGTTTTTTGCATACCGACACTGTAAAATATAAGCTGTGAGTCACAATAGGATTTTTTGAGTGAGTTAAACGAAATAGTTCTAAAAGTCTTTATTTTTTGTCGGACAGCTTATATTTCACATTACAATTTGATATGTTTGAGTTGCAAAGTTGCAGTATGCAACTTAATGAATAGCTGAGTAGATTCATACGGACACAGGGAAGACTGAGTCACACATCTTCAGTGGAAAGTTTGTTTGACATAGTTTGAAACATTACTGCATGCACCAAAAAAAAGTTTGTTCTATTTCTGAATTACCTATACAGACACCAAATAACGATTTTCTTCATTAAAAAGCAGAACTTTTTGATTTTTGTATTTGACAGATATTTTTACATATTTTGTCATCAGATTTTTATTTTTACTATTATTTCTGAATTTAAATTGGACAGAGTAATAGCGTCAATATTCAATGGTGTACATATCAAAATGTTCACTTTACATTGAAAAAGTACAATTTACTAACTTTCAAGTAAAATGTGACCAGCTTGAAATAAACCAAAACTTTAACCTGAACCTGTGGATGCCAGGACAAGTGGATGGAATGAAAGGATGGATAGATGCAAAAACTGAAAAACATAATGCCCACATTGTCATACAGTGGAGCATAAAAATCAAATCCCATCAAAAAGAAACTAAGAAATATTTAACATTATAATCAATGCATAGTAAATAATAACTACAAACTAAAATCTTGTCAAACAAGAAGTGCTTATGAAGCAGATATATATCTTAAGTACTGTATCATATCTTACATGAAGACTTGGGTGATAAGACAATTTCCCATCATCACTCAGTGTAACATATTTCTTTTTCCATTCCTTGTTTAAGCCATGACTCTTCTTATATAAGTAACCCTAAAAAAATCAAGCACTTTTATTAGGTTTAAAAACTATCAGCAACATCTTCTTTTCCTACAAGCAATTCTTTCATAAATGTAACAATGGGTTAGTTTCTCACGTTATACATACATAACTGTATTTCTAACCATATTACCATATTTTTTCTGTCTATAGGGTTTTAAAATAGATAAAACTTTTTGTTGAAGATTGCCACTAGCTGAAATCAGACCTCTTTCAATATATCATACCTTTACTGAAAAGGACTAAGTTTAATATCAGACAACTGTATGTCTCTATGATTCATATCATGTGATTACTGGTTTTGCTATTTTTTTTCTGTCGATTTATCGCGGTTTTATCATTATATCCACTTCATTACCTTAAAGCTTCAATGTCTTGCTTTTTGAAGTACAAAAATGTATCACTTTTGCTACCTATTTTTGCATGTAGAAACCACACACTTTTGAAAATAACTTTAGAACTCCTTTTCAATGTGTTACACAAACAAATAAACCATAATCTTTCTAATGAATTTCAAAGCTACAGTATTTTGTTAAAGTACAATCTTCTTAAATAGAAATGCAACATACTTGCTTCAATGGAATAGCTCTACCACTACCAACTTTCTGTCCTTCTTCTGAAACTTTCTTTTCTTCTTCTTTTCCTTTCGGCTGTAATATTAATTGAAATATTTTACAAAACTTGAAAATAAATGCAATATTTGATATCAGGAACATTCAGGCAAATTTTGGTAACATTCTGCCCCCAATAAGTTCAGGGAAAGACTTTTTTACAACGGACAAGTGAGCAAAAGCAAACTTCAAGTATGTTAAAAATTAGCCAAAAGGAGCATCTTTTAAGGTAAAAAAAAAAATGTTGGCAGTTTTTAAGTCTTGTAGTACTGATTATGCCAATTATTAGGTTTTTGCAAGTTCATCCCATCCATAATAATTTTTAAAGATAGTAGCCAAGCACTCGAAAGTAAGTACATGTAAAACAAAATCATGATTTAAGGGCAATTACTGCTTTAAGTACAGTAGTCTTCCAATGGTATTAATCATATTAGCATATTTTTTTTTATATCTTGTATATCTGTTTATAATCAATACCTATCTAATTTGGTCCTCAACTTTGTATTTGTTTGGCTTTTAAACTATTTTGATATGAGCATCACTGATGAGTCTTGTGTAGACGAAACGTGCATCTGGCGAATTAAATTATAATCCTGGTACCTTTGATAACTAATATGGTTTTCTAGACACACAAACATTTGAAAAAAGTAAACTAGAGGCTCTAGAGAGCATGTGTCGCTCACCTAGGTCTATGTGCATCTTCAACAAAGGACATTACCTAATGTTGCGGACTAGAGTATAATTGAAGGGCAATCACTCCAATAAGGAGTCGTATTATGATTTCTTTCAATTCTAAGTTAAGATCTTGTCTTGCTAATCATTTGTGCCTTTTAAAGTTTCTCTTTAACTATTATAGTTTTCAAAATATTAGGTAAATATAGAAAAAAAGGTAAAGTCATCATCTGAGGGCAATAATTCCTATAAAAAAGTTTGACAGTTTCAGTTTCTGTTTTCTAAATGTTCCTGTTAGTCATAAAAGTTATCTGTTGCGATGTTGTGGTGAAATTACAAAATCATTTAGTGGGTATGGTGCTTATTTTGATTTTCTGCAAATAAACAATAGCTTTTCACCTTCAAATGTTTCAAAAAAAAGCTTTTACATTGCAGGAAGTGGAATCTAAGAATAAGTCTCTATAGAACATTGAAAAACAAATTGGTGCTATATTTACAAAAGTTTTTGGGTTTTTTTTCACTTCTTTCTATCTCATTGAAGTCATATTTTATTAGTGGAGGAAGCAAGTGTACCTGGAGAGAACCACCAACCTTCACCAGGTAAACTGACATTCCTAGTCAATTAACATTGTATTAAACATTCATTTGCACATAATTCAGAAGAAATAGAATTGTCATATATTTATGAAAAAAAGCTATTTATTTCTTCTGTGCAAATACAAAACCAAATCAAAACAACTTTTAAATAATAAAATAAAATAAAGTTCAAATTTGTAAAGGTTTCCATGGAACTTTGTGACTCATCTGCAATTACTGCTGTCAAATGTAAAAACGTACTGTTGACTGTACAGGTAATCCTTTCAGAGACCAATATACTGACAGAAAACTATATAGCCCTTCTACATTGTACCTTGAGATACAATTGAAAATGTTATCAATTACATCCGTGGATTTTCAAAAATTGTACCGAATCAAAAAAATTTAAGTGAGAAAAATTACAGCCTGATTTAAATTAATGTACAAAACACTAAACAAAAAACAGATATAACTTTTATTGCAATCAATTATGGATTTTTGTAGATTTTATATTGCTGATAATTTATGTAGTGCACTGTTTGTACCTATCTATTATGTTTATCTGTTTGAGGTAACGGTAATGAGTAAACTAAGAATAGTAAAAATCGTCATAATTCGAGGTGTCATACATTCAATTGTTTGGTCATATTACAGCTTTGAAAAATTCTGGTACTGTTGATATTTTTGCCTTTAAAGTCATATGATACAAGTGACTGGTGAAACATAATGTTATTCCAATTCTTGAACCAATGCATACAAATATCATAGACTTAGACTTCTGTGCACGATTTTATCATTTTTTTTTCGCATAATTTCGTATAATCGTCAATTATTTTTTTTCAATCTGCAGTGTTGTTGTGAAAATATGGCAGGTTATTAAAGTTCGTTTTTTGAAGATGAAGTTTAACGATTGTCACCTATTTGTCAACAATCAACAAAAAAGCATGGATATTGAGCACATGTTTAACACAATCAGATAATAATTATTTTAAGGACATCCAGGCATATTGCGAACACCGTATTTTTACGAGATGGGTAACACTGAGGTCACTTTGCATATGTAATATGTCGGGGAATTGCTTCTAGGAAGGAAGCAATTAAAATAAAAACTTCTTCTAAATATGAACAAATTAAAGAATTTTCTTCAGAAAAAAGTATGTGTACATTAGTTTTATAATGAAAACTATCCTTGAGTTCTAAAAAAACATATGCATTATTTTTTTAATTTGAGGTTTCTTATTACTGGCGAAAAATAATGTTGATCCAATTCTTGAACCAATGCATGAATATATCACAAACTGAAGTCTTCTGTGCACGATTTTATCATTTTTTAGCCAACAGAATTTGTCTTTATCGGTCATGAAGTGAAAATATGGCAGCTAATAAATTTTTGTGTTCAGAAGCCATAGTTTACCAATTGTTACCTTAGTAAACAATCAACAAAAAAGAATGGATATTGTGTATTACATGAAAAATAAGATGATAATTTATTTCAATGACAGATCCATGCTTTTGCCATCACTGGATTTTTATCAGAAAGGTCATGTTGAGTTTACTGCATATGGAAAACATATCTACAGGTAGATACCAGAAGAATCATTCACTCAAGTTTGGTTGAAATTGGCGCAGTAGTTTCAGATAAGATCTTTGAAAAAGTATGTGACAGTCATAGTTTTGGATAGTTAAAAATTGTGGATAAAGGCTATATATATCTGTAAGGGGTCATCCAATTGTTTCCGTTGTTTTGGCATTTATTTGCATTTTGTACCCATTCATTCATGCTAAGTATTTGTATATTTCATTGTTCTGATCTCCCAGTAGGATTTAAGGAGGTTATATGTAGGCATTATAAAGGAGAAAATATATACAAGTACACATGAAACAAATTATTTATTTAAAAGAATGACGAAGAATTGAAACTACTTCCATGCCATATCATCAACAACCAACATTAACATGCAGATTTTCATGCTATTTGGACAAAAATGAGAGAAGTATGCTACATATTACTTGTAGGTGGATTTAGAAGCTTCTGTCAAGGTTTTAACATAAAATGCCTAGATAAGAAGCTACTTGTATTAACCTGTTATTTTAGTTAAAACATCACTGAAATGATGACACTTTATTCCTTAATTTTATAACATTATAAGAAGTTTTCAACTGTCAGTTTTTCTGCAATGCCACCTTTTCTTTGTTGAAAATCTTTACCAGAGTTGTACATGAACTTTCTGGTGTGAGGGGTTTCCATTCTTTGGTTTTTCTTCTGGTGTGTTCTGATGTTTTTAGTAACATTGTGTAATTGCCAGAATTATTTTTATTCAAATAATAGCATTTATAGATTGTTTATTACTGATTTTTGTTGTTGTAAGAAACAATTCCCTCCATGCATAATAAATTTTAAGATTTTCCCAGGTTAATACAAATTAAACTGAATTATATATGAGTGGCAATTAAATGATTAAATGACTTAAATCTTCTTAGGACAAATAAAATAAATGGGGAATGTGTCAATGGAACACAGATGATACCCCCACTTGCATATCATATAAAGTTATAAAGGGACATAACTGAAGAACTGTAAGAGTGAAACTACCTAAATTTGTACTTGATCTGAGTTTTAAATAATAAGAATTGTGTTTAACATTTTTAACATTTGGTTGAGACTTACTTAAGGTAGATGGGGTGTCTAAATTATAATCCATAGAATTTTTTAATAATTTGCCAAAATGTAGTTTATATCCTGCATGTTTAAAAACATCAATAAAAAGAATGGGTCACAGGACTTATTTTCACATTACAGGTTGTGCAAAATTGTCAGATTTTGTATAGATTATGCATGGGAAACCCAATTTTCCGCTATCAAATAGAATTTTGAGATAAAATATGAGAAGATAGCTCCAATATTATGCTGTCAGATAAGGAAAAGAAATAATTGGGTCGCCAGACTTGTTTTCTTGCTACACAATGAAATGGGTAAATTCCTAACACATTCTTATATTGTAAAAGTAACACTATCTGAATTATCTGCTCTTATATTTGAGTTGCCTCCCCTTATTTGGCAAAATTGGAAAAAGTTGAATCAAACGAAAGCATTTTGGTTTTTTATAAAATACAACCATAAATATGGTAAAACATGGCATTTTCTATATTATAATGAAAATCTTACACATGAATTACCTGCTAATCTCAAAATTTGCAATTTTTATCAAAGATCTAGACCTTGTTTTTTGGTATTTCAAAATCCAAAATGGAGGAAGACACCCTTGTCTACCTTCAGTTAGATAAAGTAGTTGAAAAATTCAATTTGTAAAGGGGCATAACTCTTGAAAATTTGAGAGATACCACCAAAATTCAAATTTAATTTATGTTTTATGTCAGTTTATAATATTAGTTTGAGGCAAACTTAAGATAAAGAAAGGAAACCAACTTTGGGCAAGCAGACATACATAGGAACATAGATGAACAAGGGCTGCCTCCACTACAGCAGGGGCATAACAATAATATATAGAGAATTATTTGAGATATCTATACTTCATTTCAAGGATTAAATTAGATGTAGAGCCAAAAGCACACACATGAGTCCACATAAATTGTCATTTAAGGGCAACAAATCTTTTAAGAAGTTGACTTCCTGCATCTGTTCATTCATTGTCGAGCCTTCAAATAAACTTAACATTGACCAAAGAACCATGAAAATAAGGTCAAGGTAATATGAAACCTAACAGACAGGAATGATCACCTTACAATTATTCCATACACTAAATATGCTTGACCTACTGTTTGTAATATTGGAGAAATAGACCAAACCACAAGAACTTTAAATTGTCCAATGAACCATGAAATTGAGGTCAAGGTCAGATGAAACAAGCCAGTCAAACATGAACACTTTTTAAATCATTCCATACAACCAATATAGTTGACCTACTGCTTATAGTATCTGAGAAACATACTTTACCTCATGAAATGAGGTAGAGGTCAGGTAAAAACCTGTGAGGCATGTAGACCTTGCAAGAACCCTTACTAAACGTATTTATCTTATTACTCAAAATTAGAGAGTATTTCACTTTAAAAACAAAACATTTATTTATTCAAGGCTGTCACTTAACATGCTTAACCATGAAAATGGACCTACTATCAAAGGAAAAGACTCGTAACATAAGGTATCTGCATACAAGGTATAGAGCATAGTGGTCTTCTAGCCTCTGAAATATAAAGCTTCATACAAATAGTTTAGCTGCCCTTGCCGCCTAACCTTAATTGTAATCCTTGTCCATCATTTTCAGACTTTCTTTGCAGGCCAGATTAAAACTGTAAAATTACTAGAATCTATTAGCAAATGACTAAAAAGAGGCTAAAATTTACTGAGAAGAAGCAATTAACTGCTATATTCTGTTTGAAGGATATTAAATATCTACATTTGCTAGTAGGTTTAATTGTAATTGTAAAAATTCCACTATATGAATGATGTTCTAACACTATTTTAAGTTGGCACATAATGTTTTGAAATGCATAGACTCAAGAAATATAAATGAAAAACATTAGATTTTTTATCGGATGAGGTCACAATAAAGCCTTAATATGCAGTTTGTTCATGAAAACAATGAAAAAAAACAGCATTTTTGCTGGTTTCCATCTGAACTTTGTTTCTTGTGTGAGCACATACTTTGCTTATCTAAAATGTACTCAAAATTGATGGAAATCAGTATAAATCAAAAATTTTTACAAAACATGGAAATTTTTCATGTTTTGTTCAAATAGTAACTTGTTAAATGTGAAATTTGTTATTATTTTCTTGTACCTTCTTCATCTAAGTAGGACACATTTAAGAATATATAAGATGACTTTTAAATTAAAACTAATATTTGGACCAATTAACTTGAATAAAGGCCGTATTGCCCCTACCCCCAGTAGTTTCAAATGAAATATTTTTTTTAAAAGTCAACAGACAACAGACACCAAGTGATGGTAAAAATAACATTAGCCCTTTGGTCCAGGTGATTGTATCAAAGGGTTAACTAAAGGTCTGAATCAACTGACAAGCTTCTATATCATATTGTTTTTTTACCTTTTCTTCCAATTATACTTAGATGTACTTTCAAGCAAATGTGCATAGCAAATCATTGAATATGATTATATGAATATGTCCTGCTCCAGCAACCAAAAGAATAAAATAAACACACATGCAATCAACAATATAAAAAAGTGGCATTATCGTTAAACTGACAGCTGTAACCAAACGATTTGCTTACATTATTAAACAAGTTGGATCTTCGTCTATTTTTCCGACTCTGGGTCGGTGTACTGCTTGGTGTTGGCAGATCTTTGGAATCAGATTTATCCTGCAAACATTGTATGTTTTAAAATCATGTCAGTAAAATAAATATCTAAATAGCTATTTACATCACAACATTCACTCTGAACAATGAAGATGAAATTGAACAACCTAAATCCTCATTAACAGAATTGTAACGAAATGTTTCATAAAGTGAAGCATGTTCACACAAAGCTTGAATCCTAAAGTAATTGAAACTGTGATTTCTAGTTCCTAAGAAAAATGTTACAAAAATTGCATACATGGAACAGTATGTGTTAGATTATATAAGTATACACACAACAGTATGTGTAAGATTATATAACTATACACGGAACAGTATGTGTAAGATTATATAAGAATACTGGAACAGTATGTGTATGATTATATAAGAATACATGGAACAGTATGTGTAAGACTATATAAGTATACACGGAACAGAATGTGTAAGCTTATATAAGAATACATGGAACAGTATGTGTAAGACTATATAAGAATACATGGAACAGTATGTGTAAGACTATATAAGTATACACGGAACAGAATGTGTAAGCTTATATACGTATACACGGAACAGAATGTGTAAGATTATATAAGTATACACGGAACAGTATGTGTAAGATTATATAACTATTCATGGAACAGTATGTGTAAGATTATATAACTATACACGGAACAGTATGTGTAAGATTATATAAGTATACACGGAACAGTATGTGTAAGATTATATAAGAATACATGGAACAGTATTTGTAAGATTATATAAGTATACACGGAACAGTATGTGTAAAACTATGTAAGTATACATGGAACAGAATGTGTAAGCTTATATAAGTATACACGGAACAGAATGTGTAAGATTATATAAGTATACATGGAACAGTATGTGTAAGATTATAAAAGTATTCACTTAACAGGAAGATTAAGATAAAAATGACAATTTTATCATACTGTAAAAGCACAAATTTTTCATACGACGGCTTAATGGTTAGATATACATACAGATGGGTGGATGAGGTAAACCAATATACAGATTCCCTCTTTTTAACTAGAAGGAAAATAGGATCTATGTATTGACAAATATTACTGCATAACAAAGCACCTTCATCAGTGTTTATCTCTTTTTTTCAAAATGCAAAAAAAAAAATTGACACTGATGAAAGGCCGTTTGCTGTACCTAAATATTTTTTAATGTAATATTATCTCATCTGAATTATCTTTAATCAGTACAGCTGCACACATCTTGACTTAAGGATGTGATCTTAGGTGAAATTAAATAAATCAAGAACTTTTAATTGATACTTTAAGCTGGTAGAGTATTGGTTAAGGATCAGAATAAGCTAAAAATATTGATAGGTCATGGAGCTCCTTTTCGAGATATTTGATTTTAAAAATATGGCGGGAAAAGGCTGACTCAGACTTTTACCTTATATTTGCCTTGCTTCTATTTGGATCTCAAATCAAAAGAAAGAAAATCAAAAATCTGCTTACATTTTGTCAAATTACCTTTTATGAGCTATTAAGTCTTATATTAAAAGATAAATAGTTGTTATGGGGCAAAATATTCTACCTTGTATCGTATGGAAAAAAAACAAACAGTCCGAACATCTGACACAAATTCCAAAACCTCACCTGAGTACATCCTTAAATACAATTGTCATGCTTGTGCAAATCTCTATTATCCAGTGACTATTAAATTTGATGTTTGGTTGTTTTCCTTAAATTAATTTTTTTCGTTAAATATGTCTCTTCTTTTTTAAATATAACATCCTTAAACAAAAGCACCCAAGAGCCTGAATTGCTCATCAGTCATTAATTAAAATAATAACCAATAAATTGCTTAGCTGAATGTTATTGTCCTGAAACTACAAAACTGCTTGTTTTTGGCCCCTAATTCCTAAACATTTGGTACCATAACCCCCAAAATCATTCGCAACCTTCCTTTTGTGGTATTGAACCTACTTCTTAAATTTCATAGAGATCCATTCTCTTTAACTTAAGCTATTGTCCAGAAACCAAATACGACGAAGCAGCAACCACGCCGACAACATCATAGCATCATACGAACCCAAAAATATGTTTGTGAACGTATAAAAATGGATTAATGTAAATCATTAGAAATGTACCGCAAAATTTGTGGATACTAACTAATATGTTAGTTTTAGAGTTGATCACTTAAATATAAAAAAAGAAGATGTGGTAAATGGTTATCACAGAAGTTGACCCATTTACATTGTACATTTTATGAAACATATGGTGTTTAATTTAATCTCATCAATTTATACTTCATTGTTCAGATCTGCTTGCAGAAATACAAGTGTTACATAAATGGACAGGTTAGTGCAACATGATACAACTATAGCATGTTAACAAGAGAGAAGAAGTGTATATTACGGTATTCGGAGTAAGAGTTGATAGATTTTTGTGTTTGATTGAGTTAAATGCTGTAAGTAACAAAATAAATTTGCTAGACACATTTTTATCTTGGGTTCTATTCTAGTCATGCGAAAAAATCTTATGAAAATTTATTTATTCATCAAGTTATGATGTGATTTTTTCGTTTTCTTGCTGAAAAACAAAATCCAAAGCAAACAAAGAAACTTTCTCATGGGAAGAAAGCAATGAAAAAATAAATCTATATTTTTTTTGCAGACTACACCTTTCTAAGTTCTCTAAGGGACTGTCCCAAATATTTTGAGGATGGAACAATTCTAGTATGAATTACTAGATATCCAAAACACTTTATCTTAAAACATGTGAAAGTTGGCACTGCCAACAGATGCTCTCCCACCGAAGAACATTTATTGAGAGAAAACAAAAAAATGACCAACTTATTATGTTCATGATAAATGTAGTTTGGAATCTTATGTTTGTATCAATCATCAAAAGTTATCAGTGAAAACAAGAGTTTTAAAAGTATGTACTTGTACTAAAACTAAGGTTGCAACTAACATCACAACTATGGCTGTTTAAACTATTAAGCATACAAGCTGACATGATTTCCAAAATTGTCCAGAAATAGAAATCTGGATCATACCTTTTTATTATAAGATGACAACACATGTCTGTTTTGATTCTCTAACCCATATTATTATTTTACAAGTTCGTTTTCAATTGGGATTCACTGGCGGATCCAGAAATTTTCATAACTGGGGGCCCACTCTAGTCACGTTTTAGTGATTCCCTATATAAGCAACCCATTTTTTTCCTATATAAGCAACCCATTTTTTTCTTAGCTATGGCCACAAATATGTTTGATGGCAGTCGGGATCATTGTGGTTATCATTAATAAATTCAAACAAATTTTAGGTCCTTCGACATTGACTTTTTCATTATATTTTACTACTTTTATGGTAGAAAATTTAATTTTTATCATTCTGTGAGATTTTTAGCTCATATTTCTTGGCATTTGGGGGTTAAAAATGTAATATTATAGTAAAAACTTACACTTCCTTTAATCTATTGTTTATCTAAGTTTGATTGTGGTCAAGTTTTGTTCAAATTTGCATTGTGGTTATGTAGAGTTTTGTAAAGTTTGTGATGAATAATAATAAAGCTTACAAAAGCATAATGAGATGAGATGAGAGATGAGAGTATCTGTAGATGTACAATGAAAATGACAACACCATTACATACAACAAAAATAAAAGTGGTATAAAAAATATTAACGCAATCAATATGCAAAAACAAAATTAAGGAAATTAAAAAACTACAGCACCATGATATTCATTCATAAAACATAAAATATAAAAGTATAACACTTATCAAGAGAAAAGAAAAAAATTGTGCAAATGGCATGTAAAACTACATACAATTTCAGCACAATTTATTGGACTCGAAATAATTTTGTATAAAGTATATGTATGATTGCTCAATAATTTAAAGCATATACTATTTTGTGATATTCTTGAGTACCAATATAGTATATGTTTATATATTTTTATGTGGGATATATATAATCTTTAATAAGATAAAAAGTTTATATTTGTACATTTGGTCATGCTTTCAACGAAAAAGGGGGGAAAGACAGTGTAATATCATGCCTATATTCCTGCTGCTCTCAGTGAGTTAAACACAGAGTTGGAAATTTTTGTTAAGTATTTCATCCAAATTTAATTATTTTTTTTACTATTTCTAGGGAAGTATTCTTCATAGGAATAATTTAAAAATTCTTAAAGCATTAAACATACTGTAATAAAAATCATCATAACCTATAAACCTTCCTATATATATTGTTAATTTGAAATGCAAAATTAGGAAATCATTAAAGCATTATATTTTCAGGCATTTAGAAAAGCATAGAATAAAAAGGGATAGGAAAAGCAAAACTAATGCTTAAAAATTCTAAAATAACCAACTTGCACTGCATAAAGTTGCAATACAAGCTATAGCAATATGAAGGGAAAATCTCCACTGCAATACAAATGTGGTATAAATAACTAGAAATACAGCACTTATGAAAAATGCAAAGAAAAAGGAAAAAAGGCATAATACACGCCAAGATGTGACTTACTAGAACCAGACTGGATCGTACACGAGTCATTCGATTCAGAAGTGGAGTGAAAGGAGAATTTTCATGGATATGTAATTCCATCATATACTTATCCAGTTTGTCCTACAGATGCAAGTAAAATAAAAAAAAAAGTCAAGAAAACAGGTCAAATAAGTTATTATCATACAACTGGAATCTGAAAGCATGTTCATTATCAATTCATAATGGCGTTCAAACATCTAAATAAGTAGGACTTTTTTCACTTCTTTTCATCAAAGTTAATGACAATATAAAACATGAATTGATATCTCATTATTTTACTTGAAGCAAAAATGGCAACCATAAATCTCTCTGTTTTAAAATCACACAGGGGTTTTAATTTGTTGGTTTACAGATTTTTTAATGTAAACGATTTACATCAGTTGGTCGTTGAAAAAAACATTGTTTTTACAATAGATACTTATTTATGAAGTTACCTTAGCTTTATTACAATATTTGTTTCTCTTTTTTTTCTGTTTTTTTGTCATCATTCTTTAAATTTTAGTGCCTTACATTTTTTCCAGCAGTTTTAAGATAAAATACATTTTTTATAATCATACAAGTCCATATACCAGCCAGAATTAACAAGTCATTTCACTATGAACGAAAAAAAATAAAAAAAAATAGAGAATGTGTCTATAGGACACAGATGATGCCCCCACTTGTGAATAAAGTTGTAAAGGGACATTAATCAGGAACAATAAAAGTTATGCATCCCAAATGTGTACTTGAGCTGTGTTTTGTGTTTATAAGCATTGTGTATAAGTTTCAAAACATTTGGTTCAGGCAAACAATAGTTAGAGAACAGAAACGAAAAATTTAGCAATTTTTCCATTTGTAAAGGGGCATAACTCTAGAACGGTAAAAGTGACGCCACCAATATTCAAACTTGATCTGAGTTTTGTGGTAATAAACATTGTGTACAAGATTCATAACATTTGGTTTAGTAAACTAAAGTAAGAGAACCAAAACCAACTTTGGGACATACTTACAGACGGACAGATGAACAAGGGTAAAACTTAATGACTCCTCCACTACGGAGGGGGCATAAAAAAATAGTGTTAAACTGCTTTCTATCAATGTTCATAATAAAGGGTGAATGAGCTTCATAAAGCATGGGACATAAATTTTAAAATACCCTGCTTGAATATAACAAACTAGTATAAAGTGGACCTCTTAAATAAGAAATCCAGCAGTATTGTTTCTGTCTCTTTTGCCAGGAAATGCTTTTAATATAAAAATGGATGAAAAATTTGTGTACTGGGAAATACAAAATTGGTTTGAAATCAGACCACATCAATGATATTGCATGAACTAAGGGGTGTTAATTATCAAGCTTATGATACCTTTGGAAACAAAATATCCACAAGCAGTGGTATCATATGACCCCTGTAGTTGTGAAATTTTTGTCAAGTTTTCTTTCATTGCACATTATTATGCTTTTCCTAAAAATTGTTACAAAAACATATTACTTAAAAGCAATATTGTTGACATTCAGTATAATTTTCAACATCACGTCTAACAAAATTTAATTTCAGTTCACAAATGTATTACTTTTTATATATATGTTAGACCTTTAAGCTTAATTATTAATATAAAAATTATTTACTGCGGCCTACTGCCAAAAACCAAAAAAATTGTGTACACAAATCAGACCCTTGCTCTGAAACATGAAGCTTCAAATCAATTTATCGATCTAAGGTTATAAAAAAATTTTATGAACTTTTTTTTCAGTGACTGAAAACTGTGTTGCAGACAAAATGTTTAGAAGATATATGATCCAACTTAAAGCTCTGTTCAGATACTATTAGAAGATATGTACACTTGTGGTTTGATTTATATCTATAGAAATAACCACTATTATTTTACCCAAGCATAGCCACTAATACTAATGCAAAACTGAAATGACATACAGAGAGAATATCATAAAAATATCTTAAATATTTTCATAAAGATTCATAAAAATCTTGATGAAAAATAACACATGTTGGATCTTCAAATGAATAAATGAATAAACAATAAAAAAAAAAAATATATAACATAACATAAGTAAAAATAATAAATTCTAAAGAGCTTTTAATGCAATAAGAGTTAACAATATTCAAACTGACATTGACAGTCAAAACAGCAATTAACTCACAAACTACAAACTAAACAAAAAATGTTACACAAATAAGTAAAGGTATCATCAGTGATTTAGGCAAAGTTTGAAATTTATTTATAATGTCCTAATATATAATAGCTAAACAACTTTATACTTGAATATATTAAGATAAATTAGAAACTGTGAATAGCCTGTGTCGCTCACCTGCATCTCCCACTATTTTGTAAAAAAAATTATCATTAAAGGGCAATAATTCTATAAAGATCTAAATGGCAAATTCAGTCAAGTTTGTATCCTACTGAGCATTTTTGCTTATTAAAGTTTTAATCTATTTATTTTAGATTTCAAGATAATAGGCAAAAATGCACAAATGTCAGTGTTGACTTATTTGTACATCACATCTTGCTGATCATTTTTGCTATTCAATGATGCTCTATTTCTTTTAAATTTGTCAAAGCAAAGACAATATAAAAAAATTTATTGGAAACTTGATTACCTCAGGACAATAACTCATGTAAGAAGTTGCATGAACTGTTAAAATTTAACAGAATTTTATCAACCAGTTCAGGAGCAGTTGCAGATACACTTGGTCAGAATGACAAGTTAACAAACATACTTCCCTATCACTTCTTACCAACTGTTCCAAAATCCTGGGTATAATTATAGCTAGTATACTAGGCTAAGAATTAGAGAAAACCATGTATGATTCATTGCCAATCATGCATGCTTTTGTTTGAATTCTAAAAGGTAGATTAGATTGGAAAATAGTATATGTCACAAGTGAAAGAAACTATCTGTTAGTTAATCTTGATAGATAAATTTAAAAAAAATGGTTTTGGTGACATTTTGCTGTTAGATAAGCTACCACTATAACTTTCCGTTTAATTCTCTTAATTTCCAGTTTAACATGGAGAAATCACTTATGATACCTTAAAATAGTTATACATGAAGCCTCAACACCCACACTGCAGTTGAAATATTGCACACACACACATACATAAGTTAGTTATATAAAATTTTAGTTTTCAAGAATTTTTATTGATCAATGAGTTCCTCATTTTACCTGAACAAAACTAGAGAACAATGTATTCAGACTACACTAATATATGTTATTCATTTTTAGAACTATTAAAATAGAAGTAGTGTCCGCCAATATGATACTTGTATATAATATATGGTTATATTCAGTTACTTAAATCCTAGATGATAGTGAAATTTGAATAGGTAAACAAACCAAAGTTTGCCACATTTACTGATATTTTTCCCCAAAATAAAAATCAGTCAGGGAGCTATATCAACCACCTACCAAACATATCTGCATAAATTAGTCTTTACAGATTACTCCTTAAAACTAAATATCCTACAATGATCATATCTATATTCTATTCATCCTATTCCTTTCAATACTATAAATTTGAAACATTCTTAACAATTAACCAATATGAACAGAGATTCTATGTACACTAGTGGTAAGAGTGGTTATATATTGGTTAAATACTGTTAGTATTTTAGAACTAGCATTGTTTTAACTATACCACTCTAGTATAACTGTGGTTTGTATCACTTACACTTAGGAAAGACGATTTTAAAAACTTTGAATTTTTCCGACTCAAAATAGGTGTGGTTGTGGAAGGATGCAGTGTCTGTTGTCGCAGCTCTGTTGCTCCCTGGGGATGAACAAAAACAAGCATTGCATGCAAAAAGATCACAAAGCCAAATGAGAAAATGAAAACAGTTGATGAAAGTAAAGAGTCAGAATTGTTTACATGACTATAGCTAAGTTTATATTTCAACAAACAAAACCAAGGGAAATTTAATGAAGTTTGATTTACATTGCATCAGGGTTCTAAAGGAGCTTTTTAACTTCTCTTCTATATACCTAACAAATATTCATCTAGATTAACCTTTCATACAATTAACACTTCATTATCAAACACTAAACAACATGTTTTGATGCTTGGAACCAATTTCTAAAAAGATCTAGGAGGGTTTCCTTGTCATAGCTGATTTGAGTGTCGTTTACTTTTTAATAAGAATGAAAAAAACACCCAAAGATAAAAGTCTTTGTCAGAGAGGTCTTTCTTAAAATGAAATAATATATTGATTTTTATCATTAGTCCCTTGTACAATGCACCCTTATCCAAAAAGGTATTAGTCACTGACTCACTGGCAAATACTTTTAGAGGTGCTGAGTTCATTTTTAGTTGTTATAAAAGAAAAAAGAATAAAATGGGTTAAAATCCTTAACTCCCTTATAAACTCGAAATGACTGTAAAGTATGGTATACAACTAATCATGACTTAAAATCTTAACATGTATGAAAGCTTTCTTTCAAACAGGCTCAGAGAATTTTTTTTTTACAAGATGGCATTGTATTACTATAGTACATAAATGGAGAATGTGTCTCCATGGACACAGATGATGCCCCAGCTTACATACAACATTTAAAAGGGACATAACTCAAGAACGAGAGAAGTACAAAATTGGATAGCGTCACTTCTCTCTTTCTTGAGTTATGTCCTTTTAAAATGTTGTATGTTGCAATTTTTTGATTTATAAAGGGGCATAACTCTAGAAAGGTTAAAGTGAAGCAACCAAAATTCAACTTGATCTGTGTTTTGTGGTAATAAGCATTGTGTATAAGTTTCAAAACATTTAAAAAGTAAAATCAAAATGATAAAGTCAATATAGCTCCTGTAAAATTTATGAAATCATTATGGCAAAATAGTATGGCCTACCAATGCTTTTATAATGATATGATATTTTTTACATGTCTACTACAAATGATTAAAACCAAATAAGAGAGCAGTTTGCCATAACTTCTCCAAGGAGTTACATTCATGTGTTTTTGTGTAAAAAAAAGTGTTACTTGTAACCAAAATTACAAAAGGAAAACTACCTTTAACCTAATAACCTAACGAACAAGCAGACCACAATGCCCCCTTCCATTGATGGGGCATAAACAAATATATCCAAATCCACTGGTTTTAAACAAGGAAATAGTTTAAATCAAGAATCTAGAATCTAGAACCTGTTCCTGCAATGTTGTAAATGTTAAAAAAAATTTTTTTTAAACATTGTTACTTTTTTAAAAGAATTTTTTAATCTAGCTTTCAAAAGTCTTCCATTCTTTCTTTCTAACACCACACAGAGCAACACATACTAACAGAGCTACAGCCATTTGTTTGGGCAGGACAGCAACAACACTCTGTATAACAAAGATCACCTCTGCAAGGCCACATACAGATAAAATAAGACAATATTCATATCATAGACTGCCAAAAAATTTCAATACTTCAGTACTTATCAATAATTAGTGATGGGAAAATGCTACCAAAACAATTTGTGTTGAAATGAGTATTTTCATGAATATTTGTGCTATTTTTCACACACATGTAACAAAAGCATGATAAAAATGGAAAGTGACATTCTGACTGAATTCCTAGATAACTCCTATAGAACACTATACAGAGGTAATCTTTATACGCAGGTTAACATGCTGTATTAAACAATCTAATCTCTAATTATCACAGGAAGATTTGTTACTTCACAAGCAAATGTGGACTTACACTGAATGAATTGGACTTCTGTATAACAGACATTTTCTTGTTTTTACGTGAGGATAGTGGTGTTGAGGTAGATATATCATTTATTTCCCATCTGTCAGCCTACAATGACAAAATCCACAAAACATGCAACATGCATTAGTCTAATGGGAAGAAAATAAATGTGAAGCATAAAAATAAATTGTAATAAATTCACCACACAACATTTTTTTTTACAACATTGATGTAAGTGTTTTAACCTGTAACAAAAATTGTTGATATTAACATTTTCTGTTTAAGCTGCCAGTTCTTTTTTAAATATGAATTTGCAGGGAGTAGGAGACAGGCACCATAATGCACTGTTTCAGAACCTAAAGGGCTGCCATAAGTTTCTTTGTACACTTAAGTGAAACCAGTCTGATTAAAATCAAACATCTTATTTGCTATCGTTTATTTATATATGGCCGGACATATCAGAAAACGGGAGCGCTGACAGGTTTGATTTAATCAGACTGAAGTGAAACTAGCATTAACTCATTGATTGAATTTCCATTGTTTTTTAGGCAGTAAATTAAACCAATCCAGTTTTGGTATATGTTTTTTTTTCTCAAAAACCTGTCTAGAATGCATTAGATTCTGAAACAATGAAGTATAATGCCATTGTAGCTGATATCTGTCAGAAAGTAATTACTTTGTTTTGTTTTTGTTTTGAGTGAAATCAAATTAGACTGTTATATAAATGATCCTTTTAGGATTGTCAGTTTATAACATTTAAATCAAAACATAGTTCATGAATATTTACAAATTAATCGAAAAAATTAAAAAATCTTCTTCCCTGCACCAGTCCCTACTCCCCTTTCATCAAAGTGGATATTTTTTTTGGAAAAGGAGTAACCTAGCTCTGCAATATAAATTCAAAAGGTGCAATGGCAAATAAATGGGTAGATTGAAAAGCCAAGTACAACAGATAAAGCTTTACACAAACCACAATTACAATGTGTATTCTAGTTTATGAAGTCCGAAAGTAAAAAAAAACAAAAAACTAAACTGAGGAGTTTTGATATGAATATGGAGTATGTAAGATGAATCTTTTTTAAACCTTATTTATCACTTTTCCTTTCAAAAGACTTTTGTCTCAACCTTAAGATTGAAATTCTTAAAAACTTTTTGCACCAACCTGGTTTCTTAATAAAATGTATTGTTAAGCATACATGTATGTTAAATTCTGCTATTCTATCTGTTTAACATATTTCAAAAAAAAACTTGTCTTTCTAGGAAGTGAATGTGTACCTTGATTGTTAATGTTAGAATAACACTAAAACAATAAGAACTTTCAAAGTTTTTGAACATAAAATTAAGTTAATGTGATTTAGTATTCCATGTCTTTAAATGAAAGAAAGTGAAAATGATATTGGAAATTTCAATTTTAATAAAAAGTTGTGTTTGCAGTGGTCTTGCAAGATTGCCAGTCATGCATCTCGCTTGTTGTTTGGCTAGCCAATTACAGTAAATGATCTTAAATGGTGATAATTTTCAAAACATTTGGCAACACTAAAGTCAGAATATGGTAAAGGCACATTCAGCATTTTTTACATTTATAAAGGGACATAACTTGAAAACACCTTAAATTTGAAACTTGATCTGAGTTTGGCAGTAATAAGCATTGTGTACAAGTTTAATTTCATTTGGTAGAGGCAAAGTTAAGTTAGAGAACGGGTCCTACATACAGATTAAATAGGGCAAACCTTTAAAATTGTCATATGCTTAGCATCAGGGGAATCAAATATAATGTTTTCTATCCACAATATTTGCTAGAGTGATCACACTAAAATGGCTTGCCTGCTTTACCTATCATGATTAAATTTATGTTAAAATTGTGTAATATGAAGATTTTACTTCAAGTATCATATAACCTTTACATTATCAATGATTGCCATATTCACACAACAAACATACCATATTTAGCCTTTTGTTTATAGTATATGAGAAACAGATCTTGCTGTAAAAATTGAGCATTGACCAATAAACAATTAAAATGAGGTCAATATCAGACGAATCCTGCCAGACATATATGTACACCTAAAAATCATTTTCTACACAAAAAAATAGTTAATAGGTTTAAAATTGTTATTGCTTATAGAATCTAATAGAACCCAAAAAAACGTGGAAACTTAAAATTGACCAATGTACCATGGAAAAGAAAACAAAGTCAGATGAAACCTGCCAGACAAATGGGTACATCTAACAAGCATTCCATTTACCAAATATAGTTGACTTATTGTTTACAGTATCTAAGATACAGATTTGAATTTCGAGACAAGAATTGTAGAATAAATTAAAAAAAATTGTACAAACAGAATAAAATAAAGAAAATTCTTTTCCTTGCTTTTCCTAAAGTATTTCTTGCAATAAAATCAATGGTAAATTCCTTATATATATAAACCAAATTTTTAATAGCGTAATGATTTGATGTGATCTGTTATTTGAAAATATGTCTAAAAATAACTATGCATGATAAAATATAATGTGCCATCAAAAAAATTCAGATGAAAAAATATTTGAATTATGAGTTACTTGAATTAGGTAAAGTTCAACAAGGGGGTCAGATGTTTATAAACAACTGTGGCTATCAATAGGCGGCTTCTAAATGTCATTTACAAAAATCTTGTATTTTCCAACCCTCAAAAAAGTTATTTAGGAAATGTCCAGTAAATTCACACATTTAATGGTTTTTTTTCTTATTTAAAAAAGTTTTTAGCTTGCTTTCAATTAAAAGTATTGAGTAATGAGCACAATTGGTTTAAGATGAGAAACTTCCTGCATGATTTTATTGAAGAAAATTGAAACTGTTTCCCAGTTATTTAAGTTCATTTTAAAGCGGGCATAGTACCATAAAGTTACACATTATTCAAACAGCAGAAAATATCTTTAAAACGAACAGTTGCAACTCTTAGAAATGTGCACGTATTATGACTACATGTACTAATGTGTAGACAGGACCTGATTTAAAGTAAAAGTAGTCATAATATTTTTCTGTTTTTATGAAATATTGTCCAAAACCATGGCAAACCAATTAACGAAGTAAATGATATTATTACTAAATGACAATATAAGCACTATTTATAACCTCATGAATACATTAAAAAATTTGGAGATGACATTACTACATTGATAATCTTGTTTCAATCCATTTATCCTTTTTGAACAATAAAATACATCTAAACTATTAAAAATATTTCAGACATAAAACAAAAAGTCTTGAGATAAAAAATATTTGTTATAGTGATTAACAAAGTGTTTTTGTTGTCCCACTAACATTGACTATAAAAGCTTTTCAGAAAAGGTTTTTAATGCATCATTTTCATACCCCCATTTACTTTGTCACATGAAAAGTTTACCTGAAGTTGGCAATCACTCCAGTCTCTACCTTCGAAAATATCTTTGTTTAAAAAACTCTATTTATTTCACAGGTACAGAGAAGAAACGATGGAAGCCAAGTGATAAACAAATACTAGAATCAGTCAACAACATGGGTCCTTTGTTTGGATCCTGCGTTTCGCTTTTCAATGTTGACATTATTTCTTATTAAATAACTAAACATGCTGAGAAAATGAGTTTAATACCTAACTCCATTCTTCATTCTAATCTTTAGATATTGTGATGAAGTTCTTGTTTAAATCAAAGTGATGGAAATCACTGATGGAAAGATTAGAAGAGTAGTTTGAATTATTTCATATTATGGTATGGTGGGGAAAAATGAACATTTATAAAGCACTATTGCTGAAAATTGCATTTACAGCAGGTCTTAAGAAGGAAACTTGCTTTTCCAGTATAAGGATAAAATGAGCTCAAATTAAATAATATGGGTCTCTTAATTTGCACAATTATATAACTGCAGTTTATATCTTATTGATATTATATTGCCGGTTCTGAACATGTTTTAAAAAAACAAAAAAATGCAAAAATTCTTCTAGTAAATGTTACCAACTATCCTTGTAAGACATAAATCTGGACCAAATGCTTAAAACTTTAAAGTGCCAACAAAAAAAATTGAAAATGTTGTTTTGAGGCATTTTGTAAGTTGAAACAGAGGTTATATGGCATTGAAGATTAAAAGTTGTAGAGTGCCTTTTGATCAATTTTTAAAGTATTTTTCAACACAGGGCATTGAAAATGTACTTTTTCAACGTAAACCAATTAAAAAACTTATTGAAATGTGGATTCTTTCTTGATTGCAAAAATATATATTCACTTCTAATAAAAATTCAAATGACTAAAATAGACATAATGATTGATGGGAAATAAACTAATAAAAAATGGTTTGTAATAGTGAAAAGTTTTAAAATTTTAAAACTGTTTCAAGCCAATTCCTGATTAAAAAAAAGTGTACTTATTTAATTGTTGATAATTACAGACAATTATTGGAAATTTATCAAGTAAATTATAGGCCTTACTTGAATACCTTTTATTTATTCATATTTATATTCATATTTCATTTTTTTTAAGATCTTGTTAATCCATTAATCATTTATCTTTCAAATAATATTTACAGAATCACTTTATGTAATGTTGATCAAAAGTAATTGGCAATAAATAAATCTATCATCCTTATAAATATCAAACATCTAATATACACATTTGAGTATTCAATTATGAGGTCAAATACTTGTGTATTAAGAATTACATGGATATTGAGTGGTCTGTATAATTATGTAAGACTGAGGTTGATAGGTAATGTGGTCAATTTGATTGGCAGTTTAGGAGGTGGGGCATTGTAATTAAAGGTCCACCTTGTCTCTGATTGTTTAGTGATAATGACAGTTGTCAATCATACTAGTTGAATCAATACCCAGTTACCTAATAAAAATGTTTTATAAAAAGCCTGCACATCAACACACCTTAATGACATACATTCTTGAATGAACTGCTCCAATAAAATACCCAGTTTTTTTTCAGTTTATATGTGTATTATGTGCACATACAAAAGAACCATAGGGAACTATATTTCAGTGTGAATACATTTAGTAACAGTAGCTAACCTGTCCTGTTGTTAGGGAGGGTGGTGCCTAAGTAAAGATTTAGAACAAGTTCTAATCTTTCCAAAAAATAAAGAACTTCCAAAATATGTTTTGTAACATTAACAATGCAAATGAACTTTGCAAGTAATATTTTGACTGTTAATGAGTAGATAGGAAATATTGAACATATTATTATGACTACCTCATCTAACTGATTCTGTTCTTGCTTCATTTGTTTTTCTTTCTTTCTATCAATTTTATCTTGTTTCTCTGACTTTCCTTCTTTTTCCTTACTTTTTTCTTCTTTTAAGTTACTTTGGCTCTACAAAAACATTTACAGATTAGGTTAAATAATCACCAAACAGAGCCTTTAAGAAGATCTCACAGATTAATACCATCTCCCCTGCTACCAAAATGTTTCAAAATAAGTGAAGAGTGTGCCCATAGGACACAGATGCCTCGCTTGTAAATATAGATCAAATTCTGCCAAAGAACATAACTTAAGAACAGCTCAAGTGAAACCATCTAAAATGAACTTGATCTGTGAAGGCCATATGGCTACCACTAATTGATAAAATCTAAAAACATTTGGTCTCCAGTGAAGAGCTGTCTCAGTGGCAATCATGCCACATCTTCTTATTTGTATTGTATCTAGCATCAATAGTTAAATTGAGGCTTATTGTATGTATAACATGAACAAATTATCTGCCATTAACTCAATGATATATCTTAATTTTCTGTATGATGACTTTGGTTCTTTAATTCAAATCATGTGTAATTGAATACCTGTACAATACTACTGGTACTGCTGGTAGGTGTTACTGTGACAAGGGTACCAGAACTTGATGTTGACTGACTACTGGTACTGTGTGTATCGAATGGTTTGCTAGCATTAGATTGGGATATGAAGTAGGCTCTATGAGAATGAACTGGGGTCATAGGAACACTTGGCATTGGTGATGATGAAAGTGATGGGTAACGAGTTTGGACTATTCTCTGGCAAGCTGAAATACAAAGATGGCAAATTTATTAATGAAAAATTTGACCTTACATCATAAGTGAATATAGAAATCATGTAACTACAAACCGTGTGCTAGAAGAGGCAAAAAATACAAAATGCTGTACAAATTTGACCAGTTTAATATATTTAATAAAACAAAAATATAACCTGTGAAAATGCTAGACTCCAGACATGGAAGTAAGTGTCTTGCCTGTTTTACTGATAATGATACTGATAATGATTGAATTCCATGGTCAAAGTTTTAGATGAAAGTTTTACTAAAGGTATCATATAAACTTAAACAGTATTTACAACAGAGCAAGCTTTGTTCTATTAAGCATACTCAACTCTTTATTCAATGCAGCAAAAAAACAGGAAGAAGATGTCTGACAGATCTTCATTATACCTGAACCAAAAATATCATCCTTAGAATGTACCAATTTCCTATTTAAATGTTAAGTGAACCATGAAAAATGGGTAGAACTGTAATATGGGTTATAATCTGAAAGGTAATACTGTATCATGACAAAAGGACAAATGTAGACAAGAAAAAATATTATCCCCCTACAAAAAAAAAACATCACTTTAGGCAGGGCATAAAATTAATAGAGTACCATCTTGAAACACTCTTTCAACATTTAAACCATATGTTGCACATGTCTCATAATATGAACATCTTTTAAGGTCATTGGCGAGTTTTCTGGCTCTGGTATCATCTATAACACGGGGATTGCTTTCACTGATGGCATCTGCAAAATACAAAATAATATACTGGATCATCTATATACACACATAACATCATAAGCCATTTATAGATTTATTGAACATTAATGATAAACTTTAAACTTAATATATATATAGTGTCTATTGTTACATCTAATTACATTAATGACAAAAATAAGCTTAAACTGAGATAAAACACAAAGTTTAAACTAGATAGGATTATTCACTCCCAAGTTTTGTTGACATTGGTTCAGTAGTTTCAGAGGAGAAGAACTTTGAAAAAGTTTAAAATACATGCCAATTCATCGAAAAAGCTCACATTGATTTTAAGGTCGGGTGAGAGAAATATAATACATAATCTAATAAGGATACCTTTAAGACTTTTAAGACAGTTCAATTTAATATATATGTGTTGCAATATCAAATGATAATGCATAAATTTTGATTTCAATTATAGTGAGTGACAACATGTGTAATTCAATCAATAAGCCAGGCATGAATTTAATGCATTTCTTCACTTTAATATTCAAGAGCTTTAGAAAAATATCCAGATTCAAGGGATTTATTTCTAAAACAAAATGTATGCACTCAATTAATAAATTGCATGATGACATCTCCTTTTATAACTGCTTTGCTTTTCATATTTTTTCTCTAACTGAAATCAAGTTTATATCTAATTTCATTTTAAAAATCTTATACACAGATCTTTTTAATAAATAAACACCAACATACAGCTGGAAATCAGAAATCAGATGTCAGAAAAAAAATGTGCTTACTATAAATTGCATTTATAGTTGGTTAAATGGACATATAATTTCCTTCAATCTAGTAGCCCAGAATGTTAAAATAAAGTCCAATATGCAGACAGAATACTGTTAGTAACAGTTTTTTTCTTCAACAACTTCATTAGAGGAAGAAGCAATATAGTAGAGACTGTTAGAACTACGTCTTTCCCCATTGAACAAGGAATACTATGAGCAATATTATTGTTTGTTTACAATCTTATCAGATTAATCTTTGTATGTGTACAAATGTCTTTTAATACAAAAACTTGTGATACAAATCTTATAACATAAATCTTGTCCTGTGTAAAGATAAATGCCATCTAAGAATCTCTAGAACAAATAACAATAAAAACAACTTACAATTCCACACAATGAGGCGTCTACTGATTCAGGCATTAAGTATTTCCTGTTGCTGGTTAAAACGTTTTTTTGGAAATGACATGAAAGAACACAGTAACCTTCATACTAAACAGTTGTACTACAAAAACCCCTGGATACATAGATAACTTTATCAATCAGTTAAAAGAATGGTTCAAATTTCACCAGGAATTTAGCTGCCCTCTCATTTTAATGATTACAGTTTTCATGATGCATAATCAAAATTGATTGAAGATTTGACATAAGCATGTCACAGCTTGATACCTATCATTTTATGCAATGCAGATTTTGGAATGTATTTTCGTTTATCTTTTGCTAATCAACATATGATTTCTCCCAACACATGCACAACATTACTTTTTATTCTACAGGATTTAATTCATCTATTTCTCTCTCTGCAATGTGAATCAAATTTGATTTTTTGAGACCTTAACCCTTTCCCTTTCAGGCTAAAAACTTTCACTTATTGAATAAACCCTATCCCAGAGTATTTGCACCCAAGCTGATATAAAGATCTAATGATCTAAGTCTATTAGGAACAGACAAGTGGCCATATTATCTATGGTACAAAGGGAAGGAAGAAATATTCCTTGAAATGTCAATGCATGTAGCTTTCAGCTTTGTTCATCCAGATCAAATCCCTGACACAACTTTCAGTCTAAATAGTGTTCATTAGCTTACAAGGAAAGATTCAATTAATTTCTCATTATAAATTAGTTATTTGGCTCACCAAGGACTAAAGCAATACAGCAACAGAGGGGTGGCATACCAATTCTTGAAGAAATAATCATAAATCCTATGCTGACTTTTGCATGTATTTAGTTTCCTTTTTGAAATTGAATGTAAAGTTAAGTGTATAGTTAAATTTCAGCTTTGCTTGCCAGCATTCACCACTAGAACAGTGAAGGACCCATATTTCATTCATAAGTGGGGGCCCATTAACTGCCTAAGAGGGGGCACACTCCAATTATGCTTCAGTGATTCCCTATATAAGCAACTTTTTTTCTCAGAAAAGGGGTAAATCCAACTCTGTAGAATCTGTGAAGAATAATTGAAACTTTAGTAGTAAAGTCTATAAGAAATGAGAATTTGTTTTAAGTAGAACATCAACCAGCTTGTTTTCTTTTTGAAATAATGTGTAGTGATTTTTTTTACAGTTGAGTGATTTTATCATGCAGACAAAACCTGTGTACAATGATAACCTTATCCGAAGCCTAATCTTTTTCTAAGGCTGTAACACAACACAAATTATATAATTTCAAATAGTGAGTAGAACATAGTGATCTAAGATTAACTCAACAATCTCGTCACTCTGACTTTAAAAATTATAATACTCTGAGTAAGGAAGACATCATGCAGTTATATGACTCTCACCGTGACGCAAGAGAACTTTCTGTCATTGTCCAAGTCTTAGAACAAAGAAAAGTTACAAAAGCTGAAGCAGTACAACATGCAAGTGCTAAGAAAAAGTCTGAAAGACCTTCTAAAGGTCTGGATTATTGACCAGGGGGAAAAAGGCATGGAAGCCCCTAGACGAAACATAAAAATCTCAACGCCTGAAATGTTCCCCTAGGTAAATAAAAGAACAGAATTACACAGTCCCCTGTGTTGCACATATTTCATCTATTCAAGATACAAGGGCAATAACTGGAAAAAACACTTTAATAATTTTTTTTTAATATCTTAAGAGAAATAAAGGCTCCAGAGCAAATGCATTGTGATATCCAAGGGCATAACTCCTTAAAAATATCTGATCAAAACTTATTATGAAGGTTTCAAAGACATTGCTGGTATAAACCTATGATATAAGCTTCATAAAATTCTGGCAAGAATTGAACACATGAGAGCAATAAAATTGCAATTGTCCTTATAATAATTGTTTCAAAGGGCATAATTGATCAGCACTTATATATACTCTTCAAGACATTATAATATAAAAATTCTATATAATTTTCATAAAATTCTAGCAATAGTTATATACATGAGAGCGCTAATAATGCAATTTCCCATATAAAATGTTTTCAAGGGACAAACTCTTTTATGATTAATTGATTGGCACTGACATTTCTCATATAAACTATGATATAAGTCATAACAAGAATGTGTCCCAAGTACACGGATGCCCCATCTGCACTATCATTTTCTGTGTTCAGTGGACTGTGAAAATGGAATAAAATCTCTAATTTGGCAGTAAAATTAGAAAGATCATGACATAGGGAACATGTTTACTAAGTTTCAAGTTGATTGGACTTTAACTTCTTCATTTGTCTATTTTTAGATATGTAAATTGGAAATTTTATTTTTCACAACAGAAAGTGTTATCAATTCTTTTAATGTTGAATGCATTTCATTTCATAAAAAAGAATATTTTATTTATTTTTCAGGGACAATGTATTTGTTAGGGTCGTGGGGAATGAAAAAGCATGAAAAGTCAATTTATTTTTATTCTGCAAACCGGTAAAATTGGGTCAGCGGATCCGTAAACCAACAAATTAAAAAAACCTGGCCTAAGAGTGAAGTGGAATATAAAACCTTATATAGTTTAATGGAAGACTTTTTTTGAGTACATTTTCAAAATATGGCTGGGTCAAGTTAAAGCACACTGAACAACCTGAGTTTGACATCCAAACTACAATTGACAATGTTGACAATCAGACCTTAAATCTTGAGGATTTCAATGATGCCCTGGTTACATGATTAATTGATAGACATTGTATTGGGTGGCTATAATATCACAGTTTTGATGAGACCATCATCAGCAAACTCATGATTGGCACTTTAGTTATCCACTACTATCTATGGACAATGTCAACTCTCCAAATTCAGTTATTTTATTCCTTTTCTCATACAATACTTGTAAAATACCCAAAATAAATCAGTAGTAAAATAAATGTCAATTGGCAATTGGTAACGCTGATGGCAATTGGTAACAATGACTCTTTACTCTGAAATTGACAGCAGACACCATCCAATCAAAACTGGTGTTAAAAGTCTGATTGCATAAGAATAATCTTGTGTAATAAATCCGTCAGTTACTTATAATTACATATATTCACCAAAAATGAGGAATTGTACTCCATTGTAACCTCAAAATGTTGGGTTAGCAAACTTTCTTGGCTAGTAATTTCTATAAGTCACTCACCTAGTTTGGCCAGTGATGAAAACAATCTATATTTTACCCTGAGATGTCATTTCTTTTCAAAAGCTTATAAGACCACTTAAAATTTTATACAATAAATAAACTGCTACCCTGAGGAGCTGGATACTACAGCAGAGGTACAACCTGAACAGTTGGGGCATAAATGGCCACAATATTCAAGCTTGATACAGGTCTGAATTTGGATTGTAATTAAATGTTGGACACATTATAGGTTTCTGACACAGTATAAATGTAATCAAAGAACTTAACATTGGTTATATGATTTGAATTTATATTCTATTTAAGATTTCTTGCATTGGTGCAAAACACTGTGCTGTTGCAAAATAATCTGTTTTCACACTACATACAAAGAAATGAAGAAATAGCAAACTCAATTGTGACCCCTAATTTTTCTTTGGAAAATTGAAAATTTCTTAAATCTTGAGAGAAAAAATATTGTCCCCCCCCCCCCCCCCCAAACTATACCAAACTTCCTTTTGTGGTATTGAACCTATTGATTATATTTCATAGAAATCCATACACTTCAAACTTAAGTTATGTCTGGAAACCAAATGACAAGGACGAACGAAAAAGATGTGTTATAATATTGTAATTATTGTATTTATTTATGTTGGCCTAATTTGTGTTGTATGGCCTGATAGTTGTTTACAGAATAATCTTAGAACTGTGCAGCTTAGAAATCACTGGAACAATTACAGAATGATTGGAACTTTCCAGAATGATCCTAATAAACGATGCCTTATATAAACTTCTACATTTTACTAGAAACTTCCATTGTAACTTTCTAGGATGTTCCAGTATAGATTGTTCTAGAATTTTCCTTGACAATTATATATATACAGACACTAAAGTTAAACACTCACTCTTGGATTTAGACTTAGACATCGATAGACATTAATATTCATAGCATTTGGATTGACATTTTTATTCTGAAAACAACATCATACTGGAATGTGACCGTAATATTCAGATTGGATTCCGAAAGATATCCGGATACAGATAAAGATAAAAGATTGGACTCATATTTTGACAGTTAAGTTGACAGTAATATTTATGTAATACTTCTTGTAAACTTTTGTATAATAAATATTGTTAAACTTTAGTATTGATTTGTGTCTTTTGTTGGCTACAATTTAAAGGTAATTTCTGGCCGTAACAGATGTTAAAGCAATAAACGATCCAAAACATTTTTTGCAGATGTATAAAAAAATATGTTTTAATACAATAACATCTAGAGACCAACAGATTTGATCATGTTAATTCTAGTAGATTGCATGGTGTGAACAACATAACAACATACCTTGAGTGCCAACTAGTATCAAAGGGATTTCTGCAGCATTGCGGTAATGGGCCATTTTGGCAAAATAACTGTACACTGTTTGGAAACTCATCTCATTCTCCAGACTGAACACAAATATCACAGCATCAACCCAGTGTGTAAACTGTAATAAAACAATAACAAAAATAAATGGGAGAATGTATCCATGGGACACAGATGATGCCACTGCTTGCATATAAAGTTATAAAGGGACATAACTCAAGAACTGTAAATGTGATTCTACCCAAATTTGTTCTGGATCTGAGTTTTGTGGTAGTAAGTAAAGTGAATACGTTTCTTGACATTTAAAATCTAAAAACACAGCAATTTTTCCATTTGTAAACAGGAACTACTCTAGAACAGTAAAAATGAAATGATGCCACAAAATTGAAACTTCATCTGTGTTTTGTCGTAATAAGCATTGTGTAACATTTGGTTGAGACAAACTAAAGTAAAGGTTAATTTTTAGGAAAGTGCAGCCTCAGCTATAAATCATGGAGAAAAGCTAACATACTGAAAATAAACTTTGTTGTCGGGTTGGGATCCCGCTAACATGTTTAACCCTGCCACATTATTAATGTATGTGCCTGTCACAAGTCAGGAGCCTGTAATTCAGTGGTTGTCGTTTGTCTATGTGTTACATATTCGTTTGTCGTTCATTTTTTTTATATAAATAAGGCCATTAGTTTTCTCGTTTTAATTGTTTTACATTGTCATATCGGGGCCTTTTATAGTTGACTATGCGATATGGGCTTTGCTCATTGTTGAAGGCCGTACGGTGACCTAAAGTTGTTAATGTCTGTGTCATTTTGGTCTCTTGTGGACAGTTGTCTAATTGGCAATCATACCACATCTTTTTTTTTATATTGACCTTCATTTAGTCACAGGAAACAACATATCTAAATTTGAAAATTGTCAAAGTGTTTTCATGTTAATGAAGGACACTATTTGGCATGCCTGCAGTTCATCCCCAAATCACTAACTGATTTTTCCTTTGTAAATCAGGTTATAAATGTCTAGTTAAAACATAAACTATTGTTGCTTTTATTTGGTTCCAGTTTAATACATACAAAATGCATCTTTTCTCGATATGTCACAGTTTGACGTCGCGAAAATAACATTTTACGTTAGAAACGTCATTACCTCCCCTGTAACTGTATCGTATGCCCTTAAACTTAAATATTGTCCCTACCAAATGTCTTCGAATGACGACGATGACATGGTAGCATTATACAATCCCCGTAAGAAAAAATAAGGAATAAATAACATTCTTTTTTCAAAAAACCTGCCATCCAATCTCAATAACTTTATAGTATTGATTATAATACAAACCTGCATTTCGGGTGATCCTCCTTCATCCCTTATCAAGAGTAGGTAACTCTGACCATCTATGATTACTTCTTTTTTGAAACGACCACCTATCAAAAGATTAATTAATCTGGATTTCAATATTTGCATTGCAACATATAATGAAAGTGATCAAAATCACTGGTGAAAAGATAAGAAGAGTAGTTTATTAGATTTAAATGATGTGGACCAAAAAAACTTAACATGTATTATTACTAATGTAGACAGTTGCATATACTGCAATTCTTAAAAAAGTTAAATGAGAGCACCAAGTTCAGTATTACAGCATTACATGAAATGGATAATTAAATCTAAATACACTTTATGTCACCCAATATAATAAAATCTTTTTTTTTCCTTTTTTTTTTTTCGTTCCCTGCACAGACATGACAGAAGGTGCCAAAATATGTTTGTAAAAATATTTGAGCGGTTTCCCTAAGTAATAATGTAAGTCTTTTGTTTTTGAGTAGCATAAACAAAAGATGGACAAAAATGTCTTCCCCATCATTAGGTGATTGAACTACATCCATCAGTGAATAGTATCAAATGAAATTTAGGAGGTTGTACATATATCTGCCAACAAAAATGACTGACTCAGGTTGATAATGGACTGGTCTGTTTGACTCATATTGTGATGGAATATTCTGGAACCCACCTTCTGGAGATTCTTCTTGCATGTAGGAACCAGTAAGATATCTATGCACCAATGCTGACTTCCCACTATGAACACTGCCTAATATTCCCTGAAAAATGTCATTTATTATTATAGAATAAATTTTCAAGAATTTTAGGTGATTAATCCCATTTTACTTACTTTATCAAATATCCATGAATAACTAGAGGCTCTCAAAAGCCTGTGTCGCTCACCTGTTACTGTATTTACTGATGTCGGCCAACTTGGTTGGTAGGTGGGGTCATTCAACACTTTTTTTAAATAGTTACCCTAGTAATAATTGTGGCCAAGTTTTATTAAATTTGGCCCATAGTTTTAGAAAAGAAGATTTTTGTACACTAAGTTACAAAAATGATGAAAAGTTGTTCAATATTGACTATCAAGGACAATAACTCCTTAAGGGGTTCTCTGACAATTTTGGTCATGTTGACTTATTTGTAGATCTTACTTTGCTGAACATTATTGCTGTTTACAGTTTATCTCTATCTATAATAGTATTTAAGATCATAACCAAAAACTGCAAAATTTCCTTAAAATTATCAATTTTAGGGCAGCAACCCAACAACGGGTTGTAGGATTCATCTGAAAATTTGTGAGGGGATAGATCTTATTATGATGGACATTTAAATCTTGAAAGATTTGCCCTAAATGTCTTAGTTTCAAAGATATAAAGCAAAAACTGCATTTTACCACTATGTTCTTATTTTAGCCATGTCAGCCATTTTGTTTGGTAGGTGGGGTCATCGGACACATTTTTTAAACTATACTAGAACACACCCATGATATCGTGGGTCTGTGGCTGAATTAAAGAATATAACTATGCGTAAGCCTTATTTTAGTATTGGTATTGTCATCTGATAAAGTCATGCCGATTATAAGATGCACAGTTTTCTCTGCTTTCAACATCTTTCTGTTTGAACCCGTCGACCTGGAACTTATCAATTATTGGTATTATCAATTTTATTTGGAAAACAAAAGTCCCTGGAAAGGAGTATTTTTTAATCAACAGCATTGTCCTTAATGAGTTATAATTAAAGTTGAATTCTTTGATTCGCTGTTTTACGTCATTCCGGCTAACAAATTGAAAACTGTACATGCTGTACCTATACGCCTTATTTTAAGTCCAGAATTATATTATTCGTATTGTCATCTTAGAAAGTCATACTGATTAAAATACTACAATCAGGAACAATGTGACAATGATTGAATTTAGTAGTGTCAACCCTGTGATTACGACCCGTGTATATAGCAAAATCCTAAATACAGCGTTTGGTGGTGCGCCTGTCAGATGCGGAACGTACAGATAAGGTAATAGGAAACAGGTGAATATACTATTGGTATCGGTATCGGATTCGACCCGGAACTTCTTAATTATTGGCAATATTAATTTATGTGGGAAATAAAGGGGTCAGGAGTGGTGTAATTTTTAATCAACAGCATTGTACTATATTAGTTAGATATAAAGTTGAATTCTTTGATTCATCGTTTTTATGTGATGACGGCTGATAAATTGGACCTCGTAATTTTAGTATTATAGATACCACAATTATGATTGTGGCCAAGTAAGTTTAAATTTGGCCCAGTAGTTTCAGAGAAGAAGATTTTTGTACAAGTTACAAACTAGAGGCTCTAAAGAGCCTGTGTCGCTCACCTTGGTCTACGTGAATATTAAACAAAGGAAGCAGATGGATTCAAGACAAAATTGTGTTTTGGTGATGGTGATGTGTTTGTACATCTTACTTTACTAAAAAGTCTTGCTGCTTACAATTATCTCTATCTATAATGTTCAACTTGGCCCAGTAGTTTCAGTGGAAAATGTTAATAAAAATTTACAAATTTTATGAAAATTGTTAATAATTGACTAGAAAAGGACAATAACTCCTTAGGGGGTCAATTGACTATTTCGGTCACGTTGACTATTTTGTAAATCTTACTTTGCTGAACATTATTGCTGTTTACAGTTTATCTCTATCTATAATAATATTCACAATAATAACCAAAAAATTTTTTCAAATTTTGCAGTCGTATAAAAACAGCAAAATTTCCTTGAAATTACCGATTCAGGGGCAGCAACCCAACAATGGGTTGTCCGATTCATTTGAAAATTTCAGGGCAGATAGATCTTGACCTGATAAACAATTTTACCCCTATGTTATATTTTTAGCCGTGGCCACCAGACACATTTTTAAAAATAGATACCCCCAAGATGATTGTGGCCAAGTTTGGATTAATTTGTCCCAGTAGTTTCAGAGGAGAAGATTTTTGTAAAAGATAACTAAGATTTACGAAAAATGGTTAAAAATGGACTAAAAAGGGCAATAACTCCTAAAGGGGTGGACTGACAATTTTGGTCATGTTGACTTATTTGTTGGTCTTATATTGCTGAACATTATTGCTGTTTACAGTTTATCTCTATAATAGTATATAAGATAATTAAGTACACGGATGCCCCACTCGCACTATCATTTTCTATGTTTAGTGAACCGTGAAATTGGGGTAAAAACTATAATTTTGCATTTAAATTCGAAAGATCATATCATAGGGAACATGTATACTAAGTTTCAAGTTGATTGGACTTCAACTTCATCAAAAACTACCTTGACCAAAAACTTTGACCTGAAATTTGCACTATCATTTTTCTATGTTCAGTGAACCGTGAAATAGGGGTTAAAACTCTAATTTGGCATTTAAATTAGAAAGACCACATCATAGGGAACATGTATACTAAGTTTCAAGTTGTTTGGACTTCAACTTCATCAAAAACTACCTTGACCAAAAACTTTAACCTGAAATTTGCACTATCATTTTCTATGTTCAGTGAACCGTGAAATTGGGGTTAAAACTCTAATTTGGCATTTAAATTAGAAAGATCATATCATAGGGAACATGTATACTAAGTTTCAAGTTGATTGGACTTCAACTTCATCAAAAACTACCTTGACCAAAAACTTTAACCTGAAATTTGCACTATCATTTTTCTATGTTCAGTGAACCGTGAAATTGGGGTTAAAACTCTAATTTGGCATTAAAATTAGAAAGACCACATCATAGGGAACATGTATACTAAGTTTCAAGTTGATTGGACTTCAACTTCATCAAAAACTACCTTGAACAAAAACTTTAACCTGAAATTTGCACTATCATTTTCTATGTTCAGTGAACCGTGAAATTGGGGTTAAAACTCTAATTTGGCATTTAAATTAGAAAGATCTTATCATAGGGAACATGTATACTAAGTTTCAAGTTGATTGGACTTCAACTTCATCAAAATCTACCTTGACCAAAAACTTTAACCTGAACGGACGGACGGAAGGACGGTACGACGGACGGACGGACCCAGACCAGAAAACATAATGCCCCTCTACTATTGTAGGTGGGGCATAAAAACAGCAAAATTTCCTTAAAATTACCAATTCAGGGGCAGCAACCCAACAACAGGTGGTCCAATTCGTCTGAAAATTTTAAGCCAGATAGATCTTGACCTGATCAACAATTTTACCCCATGTCAGATTTGCTCTAAATGCTTTGGTTTTAAAGATATACTGTGAAAGTACTTTTATTCGTGGGGTACCAATTTTTCGTGGTTTTAGTGGATGACTATATCCACGAATTTTAAGTGTCCAACAAAATAAAACAACCATTGTCCAAATTAAGACATGGAAAGATCCCCATCGGAAGTTTGACTACTGATATGATCTAGAGAATATATTGAATAATGCCAAATCTGAAAATACTTCAAAAGCAGTCACAGAACTACAACTGCATGCAGGATTATACCCATTTAATCTTTAATAACCTAAACTGTACAAATTTTGATCTTTTAATTTTCATAAAAAATATTTTTGATCAATGAAAGTCGTTTCTGGTATTGATATGCTAGCATGATAAAGTGTTCATTTTATATCCTCATAGTTCTTGTTCATATGGGAATTAATAATTTCATGTTGGGCTTGATTTTGATAAGAATTATTTGACAATTCAAGATACGTTTATAGCATTTGTTTATGTTACTGTTTCTTTAGGTGACATGTTTATGGCCTAATTAACACCTTTGATGGTCTTTAATCTGTTGATCACTTTATCATGGGTTAATTAGGATTATCACTACGATTTATACATTTACACGGGTGACCAGGGCTTTCCATTGAAGCCGGTAGCCGGCAGAAATCCGCCGTTTGCGGTGGCTTCAAGTGCCGGCTACTTCACTGACAAAAATATAAATTCAAAAAGAAAATAATATCTTTTTCAAATGTTTACAGGCAGCCGAGAGACGTATTTTCGCAAAGTCGCGGTCACGATAAACAAGAATGAAAAGTCAGTGTTTACCTTGGGCTAAATATAGTTCACATGAATTCAGGTCACTGATTGGTTGTCTATTTAAAGTCAGAATGCATTGTTTCTTTTCAAAGAAAACAAGAGAGACGTTCCGGTGGTCATTGAATGATAACAATAGAGACGTTCCGAAGGTCATTAACTCGTTGGCTTTTTTTACTTTTAAAACGTGAAGACAATCAGATAGGATGACAATCTTATGTTATGGAATAATATCAGTCAAATTAAAGAAAGTGTAGTAGATCATATTGTTCAGAATCTGGAAAACAGTATCTTTTGAAGTTCATTTTTCAAAGCCCACGTGGTGTTCAGAGAATCAAGGTCAAAAACGAAAGTAGAATATTGTCGACTCGACCTCAAATAAATAACATTTCCAAATGATTTATGTATCCCACTTATTGAACAGTTTACAAAAAAAAAGAAAAAATCAGAGGATATATTAATTTTCTGTCAATGCTTGAAAAATAATTGTATAATTTTAGTTGCGCGTACCAGTCTTTAGAGAGAAAAGGGGGGGGGGTCATTTGTTTACAAATGCACGTAGTTCTGCAAAATAAATCGATCAAGATTTTTAACAAACCGGATTATTATATAAATAAATCTCTTTTAAAAGTAAATGAATTTTAAGCATAAATAAATGAAAATAAAAAACTATAACATAAAAAAAAAAATTCTTTGAGATTTTTTTTTTCTTTAATTTCATACATAAAAAATGGTCATTTGAAAGATGAATTTAGGTGCCAGGAGATTGCGAGAATGCAGGATTTTGCTCTATTTATGGCAGAGCTTCTGGGGGCCTTGAGCGGCCCCCAAACCCCCTGTCGTAAGGCACCAAGCTTACAGCTTGGTGGACGTCCGGCTTCGCCGAACGCATGTTACAGCCGCCTATAATTTTAATTCAGCCTTCTACTTCAATTTCAGTGGAAAGCCCTGCGGGTCAATGTTTACTTTGCAATTTCCTTCAATCCAGACTATTTGTAACCTTCGTTTCTAAATGATTATTTTTCTAATTTTTTTTTAGAAAACTAAAATCCACGAATTTAAAAAACCCACGAACATGTAAATATTGCTCAAACCACGAAAATTGATACCCACGAATTAAAGTACCTTCACAGTAAGCCAAAATATACATTTTACCCCTGTGTTCTATTTTTAGCCATGGTGGCCATCTTGGTTTGATGGCCAGGTCATCGGACACATTTTTTAAACTAGATACTCCAAGGATGATTGTGGCCAAGTTTGGTTAAATTTGGCCCAGTAGTTTCAGAGGAGAAGATTTTTGTAAAAGTTTACGGAAACGGACGACGGACGCCAAGTGATGAGAAAAGCTCACTTGACCTTTCAGGTCAGGTGAGCTTAAAAGGAAATCGAAAACATAAGTTGTTTGTATTCTTCAAAAAGATCAACCATGTCTGGAACTAGTAAAAATGTCAGATCAACAGGTAAAACTTATAACCTCTTAATTCGCCACATCACATTTGGGATTTTTACTTTTATAGGAATACAGGTAAATGGTAAGTAAATTTATCGTAAGAGTGAACACTCTCAAATGTCTTCAATGCTTCACTTATGATAACTTAATATGGATAAAAGTCTTAATGTTAGCAATGAGCATCCAGATCTTAATGATATATAAAGCTTTCATAAATAGATTACACTGTTGTCACAGCTGCTGCTAGATGCATATGGTAATCCAGACTAATCCCTATATTTCACAAGTCACAGACGAGACAAAAAATAAGACAGTGAAACTTAAAATACTTTTTGATTTCAAGAGAAAATCAAAGTGTTATTGAGTAATAATGTTCTCTTTTGCATTCAACTTAGACTTACTTAGTTCAACTGTGCATACCTTTTTAGAAAATTCTTTGCAAACATTCAAATCTTACATTTGATAAGACATTTGAAAAAAGATTTATCATTTGTTAATTTGTACATACCAATTTGAGGTCTGGTACTGATCTGCTCAATGTCCATTCCTGGCTGTTTACAAATGAATCTGAAAATAGAAACAATTAACTTCTTCAGGTTAAAGGTCAAACAAAGTTCTGGCAACAGTTTTCTCCGACTTTTCTTTAAGGTAAGTTACAATGTAGTTTTTAAAAGTGTGACAGACAGACTGACAGGAGGATTCCTATATAGTTAAAGAAAATACTAATTTCTTTTTTTATCTTTCTTGAATCAGTTATTTATTGTAATTCAGGCAGGCGACAATGGTTTCACATTCATGATCAACTGCTATTGTCTTTGAGAGAAAAAAAATCATTCAAGGGAAAGTTGGCCCAATGTTTTTAATCATTAGAAGTTTGTCAGTTAGTTTGCCAAATTGTTTTTACTTACGTGACCTATACTTATGCGTTACTATAGCTCCATCCGTTTTTGTTCTACGATAGGGCAAAGTCAAACGTTTAAAGGAACCAAACATTACAGTTGACTAATTATCCATTCCTTATCAAATATCATTGATCACAAACATTGTCGTTTCCTTTCACTTTGAGATTGAAACTTTCTAAAGAAATCCATGCCAAAACATCAACTGTCTCAATCTAGCTTTGAGCACATACAACTTTTAAAACCACTTTGAACCTCACTTGTGTCATCATTAACAGTAAGGGTATCCAATCCACAAAATTCACCAAGACTTGTATCATACACCTCACATTTAATTTCCTATGGCTCATGATATCTTATCAATATAGTGATTTATCTAATTTTGCAAAAAACTATTCCACTGATAGCTGATCCTGAAATAATTGCATTCCTGCATTTTCCAAGTGATCAACAGTCCAACTTCTACATGTTAGGATCCTTAGTATTCAAAAGTTAATCCAAAGTATATTCTTGTTTTAATCAAAGGCTGACATATTTAATTACTTTTTTATAATTAAGTTTTATTTATTTCAATCAACAATCTTGTTTTACTTGTATCTGTATCTGAAACTGCACTTTTCACTTTTGCACATGCTTTTAAGTATCTTTTTGTATCTAAAAGATTATAATAAGATAGTCATTTTCCCTCTGAAGCAGACTTTGAAATAAAAATGGGAATTCCTTCCTTAATCACCTGTACAACACTGCTTATCAACAGATAAATTTAGGTTTCACCTGTTGCTCGTACTACAAACTCCCATGAGCCTTTACTGTGTATACACCGAATTCTTATGTTTTGAAGAAACACCTTATTTTTAAAAATACAACACTCAATACGTCATGTGCTTTTTGCATGTTTTTCCCCTCCCCGGCCCCCCGTAATCTTTGATTTAATTGGTGTAGCAATTCTGAAACAATTTATTTTATTTTACCAAAATATACACAATTTTTGTGTGTATTTTTAACATGATGAAAGTATCAAGATGTAACAGTAGTGACACCCAAAAAGGTTGTGTACATTAGTTACTCAAAGGGCACATTTCTGTCATAATTGGCCTCAACAGTATGCATGGTTCCATTAATTCTTAGGTGACAGTTCAACATACAAGTACATTCATCTGTTGGATAACTGTATCATTGGTAAACATACAACATCTTATTACATATATACAACATCAGATCAGGTAAAACATAACATCTTTGACACTGATGTGTGTTCTCATTTCAAAATAACTACTATCTTAATCTGCCTTGTATAATCCATATCTTTACATATTGGTTATATAATCCACACATCCGTTCTGCCACAGAAATTCAGGAAAACAAACCTTGCCACTTGTAAAAATTCATGTTTATTGAAAGTCTTGTAACTCAAAGTTATGTTTGATAGTTTGCAGCATTTTCTTGGAAAAACCTGTGTACCATCATCAAGCAGAATGTGAAAATATTTGTAAATGATTCTAGCCCACTTCATGGACATTAAAAATAAGCAAGAATTTTGTAACAAACATTTTGAAAAATTGTGTCTGTCATAATGTCATTTGTCAAATTCTTAGGCTTTTTGTTCTTCTACAGAGTACTGTACATGTAGATTCATTAGTCGATTTTGGTGAACCATGGATTTTAATCATTTAGATATTCAAAAAGTATAAATTTTATATTATAATGAAAATAATTTTCTAATCTTTTTGTGTATAAAAATCCTAGTTCGGTCTTATAATCAATTCCAAATAACAAACACACCTGGAACAGCTAATATACTCTATACAGTTTTAAATGTATTGTAATGGGGTGTATATTAAACAATAATTTACATACTGCTGATCTGTTAATTAGTCTGAATTTGACCCCACCTTCACAAGGTATTTCAAGAGAAAAATACATGATTACACTAAATATTTGTGAAATGTTAGTTACAAGGGGAAAAAATGTACATCCACAGAAATACATTGTTTCCAATTTAATGAAAATTAGTGACCACAAAAGAAAATTAAGCTTTGGTACAAATATTTTTTAAACATACCTAGTGGGGTGGGGTGGGGGGGGAATAAAATCATTATTTATACAATCTCCATCCCAATATATAACAGACAAAAATTGTGTCAAAATTCAAAAAATATATCACTTTTATTAAATTTACCTAAGGAATTTTTATTGTCGGATAGTCAGGTGGTTATGGTTACCTTAGAAAAATGATAATCAACATGCTTTAAATTACATTTATAACATAATAAAAAAGACTTTTAGGATTTTAGTTCCACTCCCAGCATGCCAGCAATAAAATATGTCATACTGACTTACCGTAAAAAGTCAATAAATAAAATTATTAATTTATCCTTTTCTTCTTTTAATATAACTGCATATATCAATGAAACTTGATGAATGTGAATTTTATGGTATAATAATTATATTTAGATGATAAGTCAAAATTTATGAATTTTTCACTCGAATGCATACTCCCGCAGGTCTGTCCAACCCTGAACAGTTGTGGCAAAAATGGACACAATATTCAAGCTTGATACAGGTCTGAATTCGGATTGCTATTAAATATTTGACACATTATATGTTTCTGAATAAATGTAGTCAAAGAACTTGAAATTGATTATATGAATTGAATTTATCTTTTGAAATTTGAAATTCAAGAGTCTATCCTAAATATAGGTAAATTATATGGCCTTCCAAATACTGTTTCTATTCCTAACATCACTGATTAGACATTAATTGTCGAAATCTGGATATGGTGTATAAATTTTTGCACATCATATTTATGGTATAATATCTTTGCTGCAAGTTTATTGTTTTCTGTTTGGTATTGAATTAATATTAAGATTCATTTTGTTACATCTTGTGATTGTCAACTGCTGTCAGCAGGGTTTAAGAACATCAGTTGTTCGACCTTATTATTTATTAAATGTTAGTCAAATGCATTTTGTTAAAATATACTTTTTCACTCTTTTGGTCTTTTGGAAAAAAATTGTTTCACATGCACACTTATAAATGCAATCATAGGTTTGAATGTTGTTTTCAATTTAAACTTGTATATAATATACATGTATATACCAGTATTATACACACATGCACACGTATAATCAAAGAGCTGAAGAGCTCTGAAGGGAAAAGACGGCCATTGTTCCAATTTTTAGGGGGGTATCTTTTGATAGTCTACATACAAAGAATGAGCAAAAGAACAGCTAGAACATATAGAAAGGCTGACAATAATGAAACTAATTGTTGTTTATTGTTATTTCATTTCCTTAGTCAAGAATTCATCATAGAGACAATTTGGACCAATGAGTTCTGCACCTTCTAAATCAAAACATTTGATTTAAGTTGGGAGTTAATTATCTAAAATTCAATTGAATTTAACAACTACTACATTATATTTTAAAATTTTAATTATATAAATTATGTACAATTGAACGGCAGGCTAAGACTATTCTCAATTTTTTGTGACAATATTCTCAAGAAAGTGAGGACTGAAAAATCTGTTCAGTTTTAATTTTCCATTGATAAAGTTCCCAGTTACAACTCTCATCACAGGGATACATGTACTTATAAAATGAAATGTGATTGATATAAAAGCTGTGTGAAGTTTGTTTCCAGATCCCACATTTTGATATATCTGTAAAATTCATGAATAAATAGCTTTAAACTACAACCAGATGCTCCGCAGGGCGTAGCTTTATACGACCGCAGAGGTTGAACCCTGAACGGTTAGGGCAAGTATGGACACAACATTCAAGCTGGATTCAGCTCTAAATTTGGATTGTGATTAAATAGTTGACACAGCATAGGTTTCTGACACAGAATGAATGTGTTCTAATGAACTTAAAATTTTTGTTTTCTCTTAGAGCAATTCACTATGCTGTTGAATATTAATCCTCTCAAAAAAATGTTTGAAGAAATTTTCTTTTTTATTTATGAAATTTCAAATGAGAAAAATTGAACCCAATTTTTTTAATCACATCCCCCTTTCCCTTATTCCAAAACTAATCTCAATTAAAATTTCTAATGGAGTTTGCAACAATAACTACTCATTTAAATACATCATAAAATATTAAGATGTAAAAAAAACTGCTTGTTATCACTGAATGGTAAAGATTATTTTAATTTATCAGTTGGTAGTAAAAAGTGAATATACATTGTATATTGTTTATAACAAAGATTTAAGTTGATTCTGGACAAAGAAAGATAACTCCAATTAAAAAAAAATCTTGCTATTGCACAATATTTTGCAATTAGATATTTCTTGCTTACTATTCTGGACAAAGAAAGATAACTCTAATTAAAAAAAAATTTGCTATTTCACAATATTGTGCAATTAGATATTTCTTGCCATTGCGCAATACTGTGCAATTGAAAAGACTTGCTATTGCACAATAATTTTAGATCCTGATTTGGACCAACTTGAAAACTGGGCCCATAATAAAAAATCTAAGTACATTTTTGGATTCAGCATATCAAAGAACCCCAAGATTTCAATTTTTGTTAAAATCAGACAAAGTTTAATTTTGGACCCTTTGGACTTTAGTGTAGACCAATTTGAAAACAGGACCAAAAATGAAGAATCTACATACACAGTTAGATTTGGTATATCAAAGAACCCCATTTATTCAATTTTTGATGAAATCAAACAAAGTTTAATTTTGGACCCCGATTTGGACCAACTTGAAAACTGGGCCAATAATCAAGAATCTAAGTACATTTTTAGATTCAACATATCAAATTAAAGAACCTAACTGATTCATTTTTTGTCAAAATCAAACTAAGCTTAATTTTGGACCCTTTGGACCTTAATGTAGACCAATTTGAAAACAGGACCAAAAGTTAAGAATCTACATACACAGTCATGACAGTTAGATTCGGCATATCAAAGAACCCCAATTATTCAATTTTGATGAAATCAAACAAAGTTTAATTTTGGACCCTTTGGGCCCCTTATTCTGTTGGGACCAAAACTCCCAAAATCAATACCAACCTTCCTTTTATGGTCATAAACCTTGTGTTTAAATTTCATAGATTTCTATTTACTTATACTAACGTTATGGTGCGAAAACCAAGAAAAATGCTTATTTGGGTCCCTTTTTGGCCCCTAATTCCTAAACTGTTGGGACCTAAACTCCCAAAATCAATACCAACCTTCCTTTTGTAGTCATTAACATTGTGTTTAAATTTCATTGATTTCTATTTACTTAAACTAAAGTTATTGTGCGAAAACCAAGAATAATGCTTATTTGGGCCCTTTTTTGGCCCCTTATTCCTAAACTGTTGAAACCAAAACTCCCAAAATCAATCCCAACCGTTATTTTGTGGTCATAAACCTTGTGTCAAAATTTCATAGATTTCTATTAACTTAAACTAAAGTTATAGTGCGAAAACCAAGAAAATGCTTATTTGGGCCCTTTTTGGCCCCTAATTCCTAAAATGTTGGGACCAAAACTCCCAAAATCAATACCAACCTTCCTTTTGTGGTCATAAACCTTGTGTTAAAATTTCATAGATTTCCATTCACTTTTACTAAAGTAAGAGTGCGAAAACTAAAAGTATTCGGACGACAACGACGACGACGACGTGATAGCAATATACGACGAAAATTTTTTCAAATTTTGCGGTCGTATAAAAAGCAATATTTAAAAAAACTAGAGGCTCTCAAGAGCCTGTGTCGCTCACCTGTTAATGTGTTTACTGATGTCGGCCATCTTCGTTGGTAGGCGGGGTCATTAGACACTTTTTTTTTAAATAGATACCCTAGTACAATGTATTATGATTGTAGCGAAGTTTGGCTAAATTTGGACAAGTCGTTTTAGAAAAGATTTTTATACAAGTTACAAAAATGACGAAAAGTTGTTCAATATTGACTATAAAGGGCAATAACTCCTTAAGGGGTCCTCTAACAATTTTGATCATGCTGACTTATTTGTAGATCTTACTTTGCTGAACATTATTGCTGTTTACAGTTTATCTCTATCTATAATAGTATTCAAGATAATAACCAAAAACTGCAAAATATCCTTAAAATCACAAATTTTAGGGCAGCAACCCAACAACCGGTTGTCCGATTCAACTCAAAATTTGTGAGGGGATATATCTTATTCTGATGGACATTTAAATGTTGAAAGATTTGCCCTAAATGTCTTAGTTTCAAAGATATAAAGCAAAAACTGCATTTTACCACTATGTTCTAATTTTAGCCATGTCGGCCATTTTGTTTAGTAGGCTGGGTCATCAGACACATTTTTTAAACTATAAACCACAATGATAATTGTGGCCAAGTTTGGTTAAATTTGGCAAAGTAGTTTTGGAGAAGAAGATTTTTAGAAAAGTTACAAAAAATGACGAAAAGTTGTTAAAAATTTACTATAAAGGGCAATAACTCCTTAAGGGGTCAACTGACAATTTTGGTCATGTTGACTTATTTGTAGGTCTTACCTTGCTGAACATTATTGCTGTTTACAGTTTATCTCTATCTATAATAATATTCAAGATAATAACCAAGAACAGCAAAATTTTCCTAAAATTACCAATTCAGGGGCAGCAACCCAACAATGGGTTGTCCAATTCATCTGAAAATTTCAAGGCAGATAGATCTTGACCTGATAAACAATTTTACCCCATGTCAGATTTGCTCTAAATGCTTTTGTTTTTGAGTTATAAGCCAAAAACTGCATTTTACCCCTATGTTCTATTTTGAGCCATGGCGGCCATCTTGGTTGGTTGGCCGGGTCACGCCACACATTTTTTAAACTAGATATCCCAATGATGATTGTGGCCAAGTTTGGTTTAGTTTGGCATGGTAGTTTCAGAGGAGAAGATTTTTGTAAAAGATTACTAAGATTTACGAAAAATGGTTAAAAATTGACTATAAAGGCCAATAACTCCTAAAGGGGTCAACTGACCATTTTAAATATGTTGTAGATTTTACTTTGCTGAACATTATTGCTGTTTACAGTTTATCTCTATCTATAATAATATTCAAGATAATAACCAAAAACAGCAAAATTGCCCTAAAATTACCAATTCAGGGGCAGCAACCCAACAACCGGTTGTCAGATTCATCTGAAAATTTCAGGGCAGATAGATCTTGACCTGATAAACAATTTTACCCCATGTCAGATTTGCTCTAAATGCTTTGGTTTTTGAGTTATAAGCCAAAAACTGCATTTTACCCCTATGTTCTATTTTTAGCCATGGCGGCCATCTTGGTTGGTTTGACGGGTCACGCCACACAATTTTTAAACTAGATACCCCAAGGATGATTGTGGCCAAGTTTGGTAGAATTTGGCCCAGTAGTTTCAGAGGAGAAGATTTTTGTAAAAGTTTACGGACGACGGACGACGGACGCCAAGTGATGAGAAAAGCTCACTTGACCTTTCAGGTCAGATGAGCTAAAAATGAGAAAAAAAATGACCACTACAATAATTATGTTGGTACGCAAAATTATTTTTTAATTGATGACTACTTATCATATATATACTTAATGTGACATTTTTAGTGTTCATATACATTAACTTTCATTTTAGTGGGTAATTACTCATCAATTGAGGTGCTCCTTAATTGGTAAAGATTCTAAAAACATAACTTAGCAACTTTACCTGACCATATAGGAAAATAGGTATTTAGTCGGATCTTAACACGTACTTGTGATTTGGTTAAAACCGGTTTTGTTCAAAATATACGAAGAAATGTCGAAATGTTCAGGACTTAATTAAATCCGTATTTCGGTAGGATGGTGTAAACATACGATTTTTATTGCGTCTAACACTTTGAGAAGCGAATAATCTTCAACTACTTTATTCAAATATTGTGTAAAAACGTTAATTTTGAGCTATGAAAGTCAAGTGGCTCGAGTATTTTTCTGAGAAAGTTTTAAAAAATTGCAAAGAAATATTTTTACATTGGGTTAGCTTTCATTAGTCTTAACTATCTATAGATTAACAACTTTTGGTTATATTTATAATTTAGATTCATCATTGAAGGTGGGGGACGATTTCGCAGATAATTAATTATATTGATGTGCCATTTGTATGCAAGAGTGACATTTCGTTGTATTATGTGCCAATTCGAAAAAGTTATGGGAGTATTCTCTCCCCTTAACAGGTTCATTATTTTATAATTAAGTTTAGGTTTCTGATATAATTTTGAATAATTACAAAATGTATCAATTCAATATATTTCAGTTTTTGTTATTGGTGTATCAAAAACATTGATGTACGAATATAATTTCATAAATTTGAAACGTTTAAAATGATTACATACCAATATAAAGAACCGTTCATCATTTTTGAAAAAGACTATGAACGAAAATGGATTAATTTATCTTCCCTTGGTGACAGATTGAATGGGAAATGAACCAACGTAATATAATGGTAATCACAGAGAGGGACCAGCAAGACATTTTTTAATTGTAGCTTATTCAACGTTAAAACAATATTCCACTATAAACGAATGTTACTTTATACAAATATAAGGACTTTGTTAGCTAAATCTACAAATTTTATTAGATATTATGATTTTTTATTGCAATAGATTAATATGCTACATAACTTTACAGAAAGAATGAAAACTGCAGTTGCTCTCCCCAATCTCAATAGGTATAAACTACAAAAAGCAACATTTTTTTTTTTTTTTTTTTTTAACCTGTTACCATTTCAATAATTATGTTGGTACACATTTTTTTTTTATATAGAAGACTACTACTTATCATATACTAAATGTCACATTTTAAATGTTCAGAAACATTTACTTTGATTTTAGTGTAAAATTACTCATCAATTGAGGTGCTCCTGAATTGGAGGAAGATTCTAAAAACAGAACTTTACAGAAACAATGAAAACTGCCATTTCTCTCCCCTCATGTATCCCCATTGACATTGTTTACCGCGAAGGTGGCCTACATATTATCTGATTATAGCCTCAGATTCAAGCATTTCAAGTTGGTGTGTGAATCATCTACACTACAGCAAACATCATTAGGTTTATATTTAACAAATACGGATTTTAAATTAGTATACAAGTACTGTGAATGATTTTTATAATGATTCTGAATAAAGGATATCCCTGTGTAGTGTGGCATTCCAACAATGACGTCACTAGGTTAGATATATTTAGAATATTTCGTAATACTGATTTTTCCGGACTGTAAAAGAAACGTATATAGTGTAAGGGAAAGCTCAATATACGATAATTTCATGAGAAACAGAAGGGAAATGTGTAAAAAATGTATTTAAAGTCAATCTGTTCTCCTTGTCATCAATTTCAGTATGACATTTTGAGGGGGTTTTCAAACTATCAAAACAAAATGATTGACGTGAGGGAATGATACTCTGGCCAACCCCATTAGGGAATTGACGGCTTGAAGCCGTCTTTCCCCAAAAATTGTGTTTTTTATTCAACGCAATCATAGGTTTTCAATTTAAACTCGTTTATATTTTTTCGTTTGGGCTTGTATCATATTTTCCACCCGGTTTATATGATCCGTTCATCCTACATTGATTCTTAAAATTCAAGAGTCCATCTGAAATTGAGGGTAAATTATATGGCCTTCCAAATACCGTTTCGATCCCTAACATCACTGAAGAGACATATCTTGTCGAAATCTAGATCTGGTGTACAAAAAAATTTTTGACACCTTGTGTTTGTGGCATAACATCTTGGCCACAAGTTTATCGTTTTCTGTTTAGTATATTAAATTTATATTAAGATCCATTTTGTTGCATCTAGTGATCAATTTTATTTGGCAATCGCCAATGGCAGTCAGCAGGTTTTAAGAACATCAGTTGTTCGACCTGTTAGTCAAATGCGTTTTGTTTAAATATACTTTTTCACTTTTTTTGTCTTTTGGAAAATGTTGTTTGTGCTGTATTTAGATCCTTCTGCAATGAAATTTGTTTTACATTCACTCGTATAAAAATTGAGGTTTTTATCCAACGCAATCATAGGTTTGAACGTAGTTTTCAATTTAGACTTGTTTATATTTTTTCGTTTGGGCTTGTATCATATTTTCCCTCCAGTTTATATGATCCGTTCATCCTATGTTGACCCTCAAAATTCAAGAGTCTGTCTAAAATTGAAGGTAAATTATATGGCCTTCCAAATACTGTTTCAGTCCCTAACATCACTGAAGAGACATTTATTGTCAAAATCCGATCTAGTGTACATGTACATAAAAGTATTGACACCTCATGTTTGTGGCATAACATCTTGGCCACAAGTTTTTTGTTTACTGTTTAGTATTAAATTTATATTAAGATCCATTTTGTTACATCTTGAGATCAATTTTATTTGGCAGTCAGCAGGGTTAAAGAACATCAGTTGTTCGACCTGTTGTTAATTAAGTCAAATGCGTTTTGTTTGAATATACTTTTTAACTTTTTTGGTCTTTTGGAAAATGTTGTTTGTGCTGTATTTAGACCCTTCTACAACGAAATTTGTTACATGCACACGTATAAAAATTGCGGTTTTTATCCAACACAATCATAAATTTGAACGTAGTTTTCAATTTAGACTCGTAAAATATCAACGAGTCTAAATTGAAAACTACGTTTGTATATGTATATATATATATGGGCATGTGTGTATAATACTGGTACAATGCAAGTTTGCTAACTTTATCTCATGAAAATACTGGTCATATCCAATGCTAAATATTCTGTATACTGATCCTAGAAATTCCAGGAAAGCTAATGGACAGTACAAACAATATCTAACATATATATTTTACTCACCAGAGTTAATTATTGCTTTCATATAAACTCCACAAATTTTTCCAAACATGCCGATATTGAAAAACATGAGTATTCACATATTTATCATCGTCCCCCAAAGAAATCATTCCAACAACAAACTCTATACATTCTAGTTTGACCACAGCTTGTGTACTTTTAGCTTCCTGAGAGTTCAAATTTTTCAGAATAATAATTCCATCAATATTGAGACTGAATACACATGGGTTTTTTTCCTAGATTAATCAATGGTTTTATAATCTTCCTTAGGACATGTACACTTGTTTCTTTCTGAATATCTAGTAAACTTGCTTTTATTAAGCTTAATTATATCCATAAACAATAACATGGTCTAGTTCCAGAGAAGTAGAAAACTAAAAAATGCTGCAATTTTTTCATTTTTCTTTTACATTTTCTGTTGTTTTTTTGTGTATAAATTTAATCAATCAGCTTTTCATGATAGAAATCGAAATATACAGCATCTGTTTCAGAATTAAATAGTGGAAATCCATATTACAGAATATTTTCTAAGATAATTAATGTTAAACTGTCTAAAAGTCAATAATATACAAATGTGAACATTTCCAGATCTTTTTTCTAGTTTCCCTAGTTGTATACACTTCGTATACCATTTATACATTGTATATATACATATAAATCATTATCATTCCTTTTAAGATTATAGTTATTACAGGTGGCAAAATATCTCTATTTTCTGCCTCCTTAAGCCTTTAAATAAATTCAGCAGACAAACATTGTTCATCTCATAGTTTTCCGGACTAAGTGAATCAATCTGACATACATTTTTTTTCAAATTTACTTCAATATGTAAGATATAATATATATTTTGTGTCTAGATTTCCAGTATGAATTTTCCATGGCCAATCAATTATAATCCTCCTACAATATTGGCTAAAAATGTTGGTAGTATTGTAAATTACACATAATAGCTTTATGTATTGATTTCTACATTGCTTACTTAAATAAAACTTCTAGCATCTGTGACATGTATGATTTGTCACCACTTAATGCTGTTACACAATTCACATAATTAGTACACACACAGATTGATTAACATGTAATTATAAACCATTATATATAATTACAATACACATACACATATATACATGTATACAGTAATGACAGTATACATTGTAAATATATAAATAACTGTCATGTGTTATAAATGCTTGAAAGTTCGCTTTTGCACAAAATTTCAGTAGGGCATAATTGTACTATATTAAATCGATTGTGTAAATAAAGGCAACAGTAGTATACCGCTGTTCAAAACTCATAAATCCATGGACAAAAAACAAAATCGGGGTAACAAACTAAAACCGAGGGAAACGCATTAAATATAAGAGGAGAACAACGACACAACACTAAAATGTAACACACACAGAAACGGACCAAGCATCAGACAAAATCCCACGAGAATAACAAATATAATCAAAACCAAATACATGTACATGAATTTGGGATAGACAAGTACCGTGACACGTCAAGACAGTGGTAATTATTGCATGTGTGTTCTGGACAAAGCAATTTAATTAAAGAAACGTCAAGCAACTTCTGCTAGTGAAAAATGACAGAATCAAATAAACCTGTCCAAAAGCTTGACCATAATCTTTCATGTGTAAGGTCAGGTAGCAGACCATTGACAAATTAAAGCATTGTTTAGGAAGATAATGTGTGCAAAGGGGAATGCATGATTGGTTAATAAGCTACTTCATATTAAGATATTTTTGGCGTAAAATATTGGGCAAGAGTTTTTAAGAGTGTTTTTTTCAAACATTTATGCATTGACCAATTATTCTTGATTATCAGGGTAAAAAAATTGAAATATCATGTATGTATTTCAATGAAAGCTTCAACCCTGCTTGCTATGTGCCATTTGTTGCTTTCAAAGTTGTTTTTTTTTCCAAAACTAGAGCCTGTACCGCTCACCTGACTCTACTTGGGGTTTTGAAATCATATAAAAAAGATAAAATTTGGCTACAAAGATACAAAACTTGGTCAGCACCTAATAAGGAACATTCATGCTAAGTTGGGTTTCATTCCATTCAGTGGTTATCTAAAAGAAGACTTTTGTATGCATTTCCCATAGGGTCCTATGTTAAACTACACCCCCCCCCCCCTCTCCTGGTGGCCATCTTGGATGATGGATCGGCTACAAAGTAACAACACATGGTCAGCATCTCATAAGAAACATTAATGCTATGTTTGATTTCATTCCATTCAGTGGTTCTCTAAAAGAAGAAATTTGAATGTATTTCCCATAGGGTCCTATGTTTAACTAAGTCCCCCTACTGCAGCCATCTTGGATGTTTGATTGGCGACAAAGTAACAACACTTGGTCAGCATCTCATTAGGAACATTCATGCTATGTTTTGTTTCATTCCATTCAGTGGTTCACTAGAAGAAGTCATTTGTATGTATTTCCCTTAAGGTCCTATGTTAAACTAAGTCCCCTGCTCGCGGCCATCTTGGATGATGGATCGGCTACAAAGTAACAACACTTGGTCAGCACCTCATAAGGAACATTCATGCTAGGTTTAGTTTCATTCCATTCAGTGGTTCTCTAAAAAGAAGCATTTGTATGTATTTCCCATAGGGTCCTGTGTTAAACTAAGTCCCCCGCTGGTGGCCATCTTGGATGATTGATCGGCTACAAAGTAACAACACTTGGTCAGCACCTCATAACGAACATTCATGCAATGTTTGGTTTCATTCCATACAGTGGTTCTCTAAAAGAAGACATTTGTATGTATTTCCCGTATGGCCCTATGTTAAACTAAGTACCCCGCTGGCGGCCATCTATGATGATGGATCAGCTACAAAGTAACAACACTTGGTCAGCACCTCATAAGGAACATAAATGTAAAATGTTAATGACAACGACGACGAACGACGGACACCAAGTGATGAGAAAAAAGCTCACTTGGCCCTTCAGGCCAGGTGAGCTAAAAATGAAAACTAACTTACTTATGTCTCCACCAAAACATAAAAATCTACTTGTATTGTTCAGTCAAAATAAATTCTGTAAATATTGCATTTCAGTATACGGTATTTTCAACTTGAGGGAAGCAAAAATGCCATGAATTTATTAGGATTTAAAAAACTGCAAACACTATCATATTCAGAAACTAATGCAGGGGAGACAATTCAAAGACTATGATTGACAACTTGGATAATGATTTGCATTTTTCAGTCATAGTTCTCAACTTCTGATGTAATTATCAAGACTTAATCTTGGCAGACTAGTTCAAGTCAATGTATTTTTATTAATAAAAAGGTGTATGTGGAAGACAATTCTAATTTTTAACCTTAGTCATGTTGGTCATGTTGGTGCTCAACTTTTAAATAATCCACAAACAGTTATCATCCTGCACATACAAAAATGTATATAGAGACTAAGACCCCATTTACACTAGCTAACAGCTGCTAGCTAAAAAGGTCAATCTTTACTGAGATCGATCCTTTTAAGATCGATCTTTGGTCTAATGTAAACGAGGTAGATCGATCTTTTTTCAGGTGTAAACACTTAGATCTTTTTTCAGGTGAATGTTATATATAGGCGTCCTTCAGCTGGCCCCTTAAAAAATATGTATACCTGTCCTAGTACAGTGATAACGGACGTCATACTAAACTCCGAATTATACACACAAGAAACTAAAATTGAAAATCATACAAGACTAACAAAGGCCAGAGGCTCCTGACTTGTGACAGGCACAAAATTGCAGCGGGGTTAAACATGTTTATGAGATCTCAACCCTCCCCCAATACCTCTAGCCATAGTCCGAGATTACTCTGACGTCCAACGGCTGTTTTGCCAGACAAGCTGGGGACGTGGGAGGTCAGAGCTCGTCCCATATCAAAAAGTGGATATTTGCCCACCCAAAATAGATGCGCTGCTTCGTCGCTTCTGGTGCCGACTGACGGCCTTGGAATTATATAAATCGGGCATCAATCTGTTCATTTTTCATTTATCTTTTCATTTATGTAAGTTTCACCTACATTTTGTACCTGCCAACTTTTATTTTTCCATATTTTAAGTTTTCACAGAGACCCATCGATTTCTGCATTTTGACTTTCACTTTCAAATGGACGTCAAGTTACGAGAGAGTTCGTGGCCTCGAGACTCAAATATATATGCAAATTTTGTAGGAGATCGATGTTTAACATTTAGTAGCCAACCACGATTTTTCACCTCCTCTACAGGAGATTGGTATCAAGAATTTAGTTCCGACCACGAGAACAATCAGAAGCTCTCGGACATTTAGATAACTTGCATCGTAAATGAACGAGGTGTTACATTATGGTAATTTTTCATTTATCTTTTCATTTATGTAAGTTTCACCTACCTGCCAACCTTTATTTTTCCATATTTTAACAGTTTTCACAGAGACCCATCGATTTCTGCATTTTGACTTTCATTTTCAAAGATTATCACGTGACCACGAGAAAACAGTGATGATTTATGCAAATGACCATAATGTAACACCTAGTTCATTTACGATGCAAGTTATCTAAATGTCCGAGAGCTTCTGATTGTTCTCGTGGTCGGAACTAAATTCTTGATACCAATCTCCTGTAAAGGAGGTGAAAAATCGTGGTTGGCTACTAAATGTTAAACATCGATCTCCTACAAAATTTGCATATTTGAGTCTCGAGGCCACGAACTCTCTCGTAACTTGACGTCCATTTGAAAGTGAAAGTCAAAATGCAGAAATCGATGTGTCTCTGTGAAAACTTAAAATATGGAAAAATAAAAGTTGGCAGGTACAAAATGTAGGTGAAACTTACATAAATGAAAAGATAAATGAAAAATGAACAGATTGATGCCCGATTTATATAATTCCAAGGCCGTCAGTCGGCACCAGAAGCGACGAAGCAGCGCATCTATTTTGGGTGGGCAAATATCCACTTTTTGATATGGGAAGAGCTCTGACGTCCCACGGCCCCAGCTTGTCTGGCAAAACAGCCGTTGGACGTCAGAGTAATCTCGGATTACTCTAGCCAATGTAGAAAAGTAAACACATAATACGCACATTAAAATTCAGTTCAAGAGAAGTCTGAGTCCGATGTCAGAAGATGAAACAAGAGAAAAGAAATAAAATGACAAAAATACATAAATACATGTAACAACAGACTACTAGTGCTCAGTTAACTGACAGGCCAGCTCCAGACCTCAATTAGACTGATTAAAAGATTATGTCTTCATCATATGAATACATGTACAAATGTACTTTAATTTTTTGTTTCCTTTACATGTTTTTTTTACTTGCTTTTATCATTGCATTTAATTTATTTTAAATAGTTGTACAAAGAACAGTTGTGCTTATAGATTTGAAAAAAACCACTTGCCATTAATGACAAAATGATGTAGAAGTTAGTAACTATCGGTACATTGTACATACATGTATGTATATTGGCTTTCTGACAGCAATGATTTTTTTTAATTAAATCAGCACCTCTTACTGTAGCTTGCTAGCTATTTTTTTTGTGTAGTGACAGTCTAAAATATGTTCAAGACTTTAAAGCTACATGTAGTACATGAAGTCAGAACATTGATGAACATGATAAAGGAACTTGGTTTAATGCACTACAATCACTCTATTCACCAAATATAATTGATCTTCTTTGCATACAGTATTAGAGAAACAAACTAAACAAGAATGTGTCCCAAGTACACGGATGCCCCACTTGCACTATCATTTTTTATATTCAGTGGACTGTGAAATTTGGGTAAAAACTCTAATTTGGCATTGAAATTAGAAAGATCATACATGTATCATAGGGAACATGTGTACTAAGTTTCAAGTTGATTGGACTTCAACTTCATCAAAAACTACCTTGACCAAAAACTTTAACCTGAAGCGGGACAAACGGACGGACAAACTCTACTATCGTAGGTGGGGCATAAAAACAAAAACTTAAAATTGAGCAATTGCAATGAACATTAAAAATGAGATCAAGGTCAAATGAAATATATTCATACATCAAATATACATGTACATGTATTTGACCTACATGACATATATTGAATACAGTATTAGAATCAACGGAAAGATTGGAAGAAGAGTGTGTAAAATTTCAATAATATTTCACTCATAGCAGTCATGGCAGTGGGGTTGGACAACAAAAACTTGCTATAGCATGTATAGCACTATAGAATATTTGTTAGTAAACAATGGTAAAGGTATATATATTACTGAAGGTTTTTTGAAGGATCAGATTTTTTTTAAATCTAAGTATTTTTTTTAGAGAATAACAAGAATGTGTCCCCAGTACACTGATGCCCCATCCGCACTATCATTTTCTAAGTTCAGTGGACCATGGAAATGGGGGAAAATCTCTAATTTGGCATTTAAATTAGAAAGCTCATAGCATAGGGAAGATGTGTACTAAGTTTCAAGTTGATTGGAATTCAACTTCAACAAAAACTGCCTCGACCAAAAACCTTTAACCTGCTTAAAACCTTTTCCAGTTCTAATTCAAAAACGAGAAAATCCCCCCTTTTTTGATGAATAAAACCTCACATTTTCGTAACTGGGAGACCTAAAATCTTAAATTTATAAAATCGAAAGGGAGCTATTTTCAATAAACATAATCTATTACCCAAAGTAAAATGAGACCTGCTTGAAGCATTTTTGAGTACATGTACATTGTAATAGTAATGAGTTATTGTCTGAAAACTGAAAAAAAAACATCTTTTTTAGTGAATAAACCCCCATAAATCGGAAACATAAAATCTTAAATTTAAAAAAAAGAAAGGGAGCTTACATCAAAAGCTATAAACAATTCACATTATCTTACAAAATTACTCTATTTCTTGTGCCCTTATTGGTAAAGTTTGACAGTTAAATGTACAATGTAGATGTCCAGTAATGGCAGACAATTAGCGATAAGATGTGCATATGTATCATAACTATCATTTGCATAGTCAAAACTCACTTATAAACTTTGACAGAGTACATGTAGGCATTATAGTCCCTTGCAGGTGACTTATTGAAGATACAAATGTATAATTTGTCTACATAGACAGTCTGAAATGTCTTGTTAGTCTTGACAGGCTAAGGTGTCTTAAACCCGCCTGTTTGTATTAATGTTATATGTTAAGTTGTTAACCGAATCAAAATAAAACTTTTGTATTCACCTGCTAGACTAAAGGGTGCATAAACCTTACATGAGCAAAACTAATGTCACTACATGTACATGTACACTGCCAATATCTTTAAATAAGGGTAAATCATTTTGAAATGTACATTGATGTACATGTAGGACAAAGGGGTGAGTTACATCAATTATTGTCCAAGTCGGTGTGCATGGCAGTTTACAAACAACATGTCAACATAATGTAGATTTCACCGTTTGTTTACAAAATAAATAGCTCCTACGGGCTACAGTTAAATCCACATTAATTTGCATAATTTAATTAAAATTGGTAGTATTATCATGCCATGAACTTTTCAATAAACTTCAAAACCTACCTTCAATGCATACTACATGTTCTCGTATCTGTTGTTGAATCAAAGGGTCTGGAATAGCATCTATAAGATCATAGATGGCATAAATACTCGGGTGCACCGACTCAAATCGCTGAATTTCCTGTCTGATTGCCAGTGAATTACTTAAATACGGCTGCATCGGTCCCCTTGAATTCATTTTTCTGTAAATCTAAGATCATCGTTTACACACAAAATTCGTCATTTAATTAATTATTTCATGGGGTTAGGTATAAAAATGCACAAAATCCATCAATAACAATTTTTTACCAAAATGGCCTTAATTGTAGCGCATGCGCTCTCGCCGATTTTACGCATGCGTTCAATTTCCGCTGTAAATTTCCGGTTTAGGGTGTATCGCACACAGTTTGGTACACATTGTTTTTAAGTAAACTTAAAAGTAAAGTAAGTTAGTGTGTAAAGTAATCTTTAACTCAGGTTCAAATATATCAAAAATAATTTTTTTAACATAGAACATGAGCTCCAACCGATTGATTTAATAAAGAATCCAATCTTCTTTACTAAGATAATTTTCAGTACTGACCATGTGACCGAAGACAAAAGTCTAGTCCAAATAACCAAATAATTATGACGTTGGACTAACACAAGTCCTAGTCCTATAACATATGACTTCGCATTCTTATTCAAATTTTATCGTTTTTATACTGATATTTAATTTTTTTTGGTGGCACATTGATAGTAAAAATAAAATATCAGAACAGCAAATAGAAACAGTAAATAATGAATTCCTGTGCGGGTAAAACTTGACAAAAATGACGTATATATAATCGTCAATTTTTTTTCAATCGGTCAGTGTTGTGAAAATATGGCAGGTAATTAAAGTTCGTGTTTTGAAGCCGAAGTTTAATGATTGTCAACAATATTTATTTCATTCTGCTTTGCATGTGCTTATGTTTCAGTTTTAGTGCTTTGCTTGCATGTGCTATGCTTTTTATTTATGAACTTTTTACTTGCAATATAGCTATCATAATTTGTATGTCTCATATGTGTGTTTTATGTATCTTAATATGTGTGTTGTTATTGTTATTAATGTCGGCAAAAAGCTCTACAGAGCTTATGTTTGTATTTAATGTAACCTGACTTGAAATAAAATTTCTTATCTTATCTTATCTTATCAAACAACAAAAAAGCATGCATGTTGAGCACGTGTTTAACATGTCCAATCAGATGATAGTTTATTTTAAGGACATACATGTACATGCGTATTGCGATCACCGGTTTACGAGGTGGGTCACGGCGTCACGCTGAGGTCACTTTGCATACGGAAAATATGTCGGGGAATTGCTTCCTGGAAGCAATGAAAATAAAGTAAACTTCTTTTAAATATGAACTAACTAAAGAATTTTCTTCAGAAAAAAGTATATGTACATAAGTTTTATAAGGAAAACCATCCATTGAGTTATAAAAAAACATATGCATCATTTTTTTTTAGACTTTAGGTTTCTTATGACTTTAATCAAATACTTGAATTTGAGTCAAATCGGTGACCATGAATTTGACAGCTAGTGCCCCTTTAAAGGTGTGTTATTGGAATTCCAAGTTTTATAAAACATGTTGAATTCTCTTTCTATTTTTCAGGTCCAAAAAAATGGATGTAAACAAAGAGATTGGACATTTAATTGATGCTATTCAGAGATTAGGTACAGAAAGTAAGTCATTTGTATTAATAATAGATAAAAGGAGTAGGTCCAGTAAGACCCCTTTTTGGCCCCAAAATATAGCAGTTTTACAAAATTGTGAAAATGTGAACTTTTAGTTATTTATTGGACAGTAGAGTGATTCTGCTACATAAATACAGCCTGTTTTTGACAATACAATGCACATATATCAGGTACTAGCACCGCTAAGTCTTGCTAAATTACTGAAATCTTCACTATTCTAGCATTTTAGTTAAATTTTAGACAGTTTTCGTGTAAAACGGAAGTGGCCGCATTCGTGTTCATATTTAATATTGAAATGTAAGTTGTATTTGATGGTAATAACATATATAAAGGTTGAGGATGAACACCGATGCGGCCACTTTCATTTTTGACAAAAACCATCTGAAAAATTTTTCGGCATATTTGGTAGATTTTTCATATTAGAGCTTTAATCAGATCGTTTTTAATGACTAAATCAGTTAAAATCTTCTACATAAACTAATTGATTCAAATGGAATAGACACTTAAGTGTTTAAAAAGTGGTCAAAATCTTTCGTCAGATGAACCTGAAATTTGAGGCCAAAATCGGTCCTTAATGCACCTACTCCTTTGCAGAGCAGGGTTAACCTTGCTTGAATTATTTAACCACTCAAATTATGATTATTGTCTCGTCTGCCACGAAGGTTGTATAGGAGAGACTTACAAATATAGTTAGCATAGTAGTTGTTGTGTCAACATTATTGTTTAATCTGCATGATCTGTGTTTAAAGTTTTGAAGATATACATGTATATATTATTTTCAAAACTGAAACGGAAGCTATATATAGCTTTCTCTAATTTTTGTGCTATTTTCACATTTCCTGACCGATGTGAGAAAAATATTTCTCCTCACTAGTGAAAAATCTGTTCTCGGCAAATGATTAGTCGAAATTTGATTATGACGTCAAAATGTTTTGTTTTCTTCTCAATTTTCCTATTGTGACGTCATGAAAAAAGGCGACCTTGCCTGATGACGTCGCATATAAAGAGCACAATTTTCTGAAAATCTTTGAAAAAGAACGATAAAAAGCATTAGAGAAACAGATTCCGACACTATAATTCGTGTATTACGATATTTCTCCACTCTCGACAGTTAAATTTTATTATTTAAAGGGCTCGGCAAGCCTCGCGCTTTAAATAATAAAATGTAACTGTCTCGAGTGGAGAAATATCGTAATACACTTGTTGCAGTGTAAGAATCTATATATCCATAACCAAAGAAACAGCATAGAGACAAAATTTTCAAAACATTTTTTTCTTTTGTAATTTATTTTTTACTGGATTAATTAACTTTTTTTTGTATCCTACTGGTCTTTGTGATGTTCGTGCCCACAATGACACATTCCCCATTGTTTTTTTTTCAATTTCTTCTCAATTGTTGCTATTGTAAGGTCATGAAATAATTAATTATGTAAATTTTTGTTCCTGATTCTGATCATTCAACATTCAGTTTCTTTAAGGTTTATCTGCTATTTTTGTTTCTGTTAATGTCATTCCATTTATACATTGTAAATGACAATTTTATTTAGCAAAAGAAAGTCTAAACTAGAATAAAAGTATCCTTGAAAATTAGTGACTCTTTCAGGATGCATCTAGGGGGGTATGCAGCTGTCACACTGTTTGTCCATCATTGACCTTGATAATGGTTTTGTAGGTTACATGTATAAGATCACAAATTAATTCATGTACTGCATTTGTTAAAGTAGAACAAAGATTTGAAAACAGGCTTTAACAAAGTTTTAGTTTACTCTGACTTTTATATTGAACAGACTTGGGGTCAATTACATTGGAATGTAATTAATAGACCACTTTCGAGTTCATCCGTCACCGGAAAAAACTCGCCTTTATGACGTCATTTACCAGATAGAGGGGGTCGCCTGTATCCCTGCACTATTTACGTTCATCAAGCGTCTTAGTGATCGTCATTGTGCAGGATAAACTAGAAATAATGGTTGTTCTGTAGGTACTTAATGACAATTCCCTAATGACAGCAATGCTGACTGTCAATTTTGAGAATTCAATTTGCCGAATAATTCGTACAATATAGAATTATAGTTTTCCAACCACTCGCTCAACATTGGAACGGAAGTGACGACGCCCCTAAACGCACAAATGACGTTCACTAAAACCAGAGTTTTTGACGGAAATGCATCGAACTCGAAAGTTGTCTATTAAATTACACATTCCATTGCAAAAATGATCAATAACACTAATTACACATTACACAGTTTTTGAAATGTAATTAATTAAATTACAATTACTTTACTAGAGTAATTCATTAAATTACACATTACATTTCATCATAATATTTTTATGCCCCACCTACGATAGTAGAGGGGCATTATGTTTTCTGGTCTGTGCCTCCGTTCGTCCGTCTGTTCGTCTGTGCTTCCGTTCACTTCAGGTTAAAGTTTTTTGTCAAGGTAGTTTTTGGAGAAGTTGAAGTCCAATCAACTTGAAACTTAGTACACATGTTCCCCATGAGATGATCTTTCTAATTTTAATGCCAAATTATAGTTTTGACCCCAATTTCATGGTCCACTGAACATAGAAAATGATAGTGCGAAGTCCAGGTTAAAGTTTTTGGTCAAGGTAGTTTTTGATGAAGTTAAAGTTACATCAACTTGAAACTTAGTACACATGTTCCCTATGATATGATCTTTCTAATTATAATTTTGACCCCAATTTCACGGTCCACTGAACATAGAAAATGATAGTGCGAGTGGGGCATCCGTGTACTATGGACACATTCTTGTTTAACAATATTATACATGCATGTGTAAATTATTCATGTAAGCATATAGTTTAAGCGTTGCATTTGATAATCATTATTAATTTTAATGTTTTGTCATTTAGTCTGAGAGTACATATATATAAATATATAGATAAGAAGAAGTGGTATGAGTGGCAATGAGACAACTCGCCATCCAAGTCACGAAGTGTAAAAAGTAAACAATTATAGGTCAAAGTATGACCATCAACACAGCCTTGTTTACATACATTTTCATATGGCAGTGTTTATCTGTATGTTAATAGGTTTCAACATAAACTGATAAATTTGTTATATTATAAGGACTATCCCGCAAACTTTGTTTAATGCATGATTTACTATATGTTCTTGAAATTAAGTTTCTTTACAGCTTTAGAGAGACTGCCTACCATTTTGATTAATTCTGTTCTATTTCAGATTCTGACAAACAACATGAAGTAACCTTTGGTACATTGTTTAATGATGATGATTGTGCCAACCTTTTTGAAGCAATGGTAGGAACATTACGGGCAGCTAAGAGAAAGAAGATTATTACTTATGATGGTGAACTACTGCTACAAGGAGTGCATGACAATGTTAAAATAACTTTACTAAAGACAGAAGTTTGATAATACTGGATTTTAGCTTCATTTAACAAATTGCAATGTCTTTCAGTTGAATAGGCACATAATTTGTGTGATATACAATTTGTAAGCTATTTTTTATAAGTCATTTTTTTTTCAAGTATAAATATTTGATATTTTAGTACATTTGTAGATGTTATTAAAATGATATTAGACAACAACTAATATGTCTGGTTTCCTGCCTCCTGTCTTAAAAAACATCAGTAATTTGAAATTCTATTTCATTTGTTTATCAACAAAATCTGGAAAATGTGAATTGTTTTCTATAAGTCCAATCTTGAAAATTCTTGATTTTCACAAATATAATTGCAGCACGTACAATGTATGATGGTATATTTGTAATTTTTGAAACGTTTAGCAACTTTTCAATCAATTTTTGGTCAAACTTATTATGAAGAATCCAGTGAAAAATGGATTTGTAATCTACTCTGTTAGAGTCAGTGATCAGACTAAAGGTCAGTAGGGATGCAAGAAAACAGACATATTTATGTTCTAGTCTTATAGATAAAGAGTGCAATATATTGCTTAATAGTCTTGTTTAGATTTGTTAAAGAACAGGAATCCTCCTGCTTTTGGAATTTTGTTTTTTTCTTGTCTTAATTTCTATCATTATATGGCCTGGAAGCCATTTTAAATAAATAGTAGCTTTGGCTAAATGTTCTGACTAAGTCCTAGTACTGTATCATATTTATTGCTGTTTAACAGTAACTTCACTTTGTTTTCCCCGAAATCCATCAAATATATTGATAGGTTATGTATTATTGTTATGGTAAGATTTTCCTTTAAAATGTTTATTAGATAACTTGTCATTTTATGCCCTTTTTCAGACAATCAGTGTTCAAGGTTGTAAGGAATTTCTTTGTGCCCAATGAGAGGGACTTTTATAGGTTCAAAATGTCAAACGGTTTAAAGCAATTTTAACTTTTCATCCTACCACAAAACGAGCAGTCTAGAGTACTATATTTACTTTGGATACAATAATAATCCTCAATGGTAGTTTAAATGTGGTGTACTTAATTAATTAGTTCTTAAAAAAGAATGATTTTAACATGACATTTTGCTATTTGTTTTATTTGTTTTTTCTTGAACATCATCTGGAAATCATCAGAAAAAATGTTATGTATAATACTTTCATATCTGTTTGAAAGTGTAATATTGCTAATGTTGGGTTTTTTAAATGCAGACATTATTGCGTGGATTTATTATTGCGATTTAAGGAAAATCTGCATTCAGATATATGTAGTAGATATCAATATGTGAGTTCTTATTACTGCGATACTCACCCACTTGCATTATTGGCATTTATAACAGCTCACAATAATTTCTGAATTTACTGAATCAAGAATAAAAATTATTTTTATAAATGTATATGTAAATGAGTGGGACAACTATTTTTATCACAGTATAGAATTATGTAGTGTAAATGAATCTTTATTTTCCAGTTAAGCTGACAGAAAGAAACACATTAAAATAGGTTTTGTTATTTAAAACTTATTGAAATCTCTCCAATAAAAGTTTTAAATACATAAACAAATTTTGACAGATTTAGTTGTATACAAAAAATGGAGAAAATTCCTACTTTCAGTAGGTTGCTGTATAAAACCTAGTGACTTGCTGTAAAACATCAAATACTACACAATTTAAAATGGTGAAATAACTTTGAAACTTGAATAAGACAACTAATAACTTATGGAAGTAATTTGATCTTAACATAACACATTTTTATTTAACAAACAACAAAGAAATTACACAATTAATGTGCAGATTTGCTTCTTTTTTTTAATCTTATTACATATATGCTGATAGATTTAAGCCAGACCAATACTTGGACTAAAGCAGAATAATAGTGCTTTGGAATGTTTAGGATCAATTAGGTAAGGGAAATGTGAGTTTATTGATAATGATATGATGTTTTGTGTATTTGATAATTAATGAGTTTCTGTTAATTTATCTTTATGCAGAAAACTTGCATTTGAATATTAAATTTATGAGATAATTATATGAATATTTTTATTTAATTGAAGTTGCAATTTCTAATGGACAAGACTACAACCCAACATGTATCCAGTGCTTTGGTATGTGCATCATTTCAATGTAAAAATCATGTAATTCTCAGAAGCTTGTAACTTGTGGTTAAGATTATCGAGATAAAAACTACCTTAAGGTTCATGTGGACCCTATTGCAAAAATGGCCGTATTTTCACCTCAAAATTTACTCTGAGTACAGACAAACCTGTGCATCTGGAAAAGTTTTAAGGCATAGCATGCCCTAGATAAATAGAATTCAAATGCATTGTATGATTTAGAAAATTCATAACTTAACTGGATTTTGCCGTACACTTTTTTTCGTCCCTGCAGAAGATGATAAAATTAACAAACAGTTGAGTTTACCTTGATATGGTCCACTCAGGTACACAGTTTAAATAACCAATTATTGTCAGGTATCTATTGTCCATCTTATGTCCATGTCAAGCAATACAGCTCACTTCAATTATTACCTGTGGGGAAGTTCTCAAACCTGTTTCCCAACTTAGTTTATTTTGGCACCTTCTCGAGGAATGAAAAAAGTGCATGGCAAAATCCTGGTAAGTTTTTATTTTTCTAAAACATAAAACATATTTGAAATTTATTTATCTAGAGCATGCTATGCCTGAATTTTTTTACAGATGCGCAGGTTTGTCTGTACTCAGAGTAAATTTTGAGGTGAAAATACGGCCATTTTTGCCAAAGGGTCCACATGAACCTTAAATATGATGGCCAATGTTCACATCATTTAAACCAGTGTGATAATTGTGATTAGTATTCAGTTTGTAATTAACTAATAAGAATACAGCCTATGGTTTGAACTATTTTTGTCTCGCTTCAAAAAGTGAGACATAGGTATGGTGTTTCCTGCGTCTGCGACAAAGACGGCAGCGGCATCAACAATGTATTAGTTTGTGATTAGGTCTAGTTTATGGTGAACCACTAGTGGTAAGTCAAAGATATTTGGTATGCAGTTATATTAGTATTGACCCATCTCATTACCATGGAGATTATTTTACCCTCCCCCTCAGTTATGGTCTATTGACTTTAAAACTTTTGCTTAGTTTTCATGTATTAGTTTGTGATTAGGTCAGTTCATGGGGAACCACTAGTGGTAAGTGAATTATAATTGGTATGCAGTTGTATAAGCATTGGCATATCTCATTTTCATGGAGATTATTTGGGCCTGCACCATCAGTCATGGTCTATTGACTTTGAAACTTTTGCTTAGTTTTTGTCTCGCTTGACGGAGTCAAAAAGCGAGACATAGGCATGCTGTTTCCAAAGGCGGCGGCAACAATGTTTTAGTTTGTGATTAGGTCTAGTTTATGGTTAACCACTAGTGGTAATTCAAAGATATTTGGTATACAGTTGTATAAGTATTTGGGACATCTCATTACCATGTAGATTATTTGACCCTGCCCCCTCAGTTATGGTCTATTGACTTTGAAACTTTTGCTTAGTTTTCATGTATTAGTTTGTGATTAGGTCAGTTTATGGGGAACCACTAGTGGTAAAGTAATGATAATTGGTATGCAGTTGTATAATCATCAGCATATCTCATTTCCATGGGGATTATTTGGCCCCTTCTCATTGATGGTCTATTGACTTTGAAACTTTTGCTTAGTTTTCATGTATTAGTTTGTGATTAGGTCAGTTTATGGGGAACCACTAGTGGTAAAGTAATGATAATTGGTATGCAGTTGTATAAGGATCAGCATATCTCATTTCCATGGAGATTATTTGGCCCTGCCCCCTCATTCATGGTCTACTGACTTTGAAAAATTTGCATAGCTTTCATGTATTAGTTTGTAATTAGGTTAGTTTAATATGGGGACCACTAGTCATAGGTTAATGATGATTGGTATGCAGTTGTATATTATAAGCAGTGGCATACCTCATTTCCATGGAGATTATTTGGCCCTGCCCCCTCAGTCATGGTCTATTGACTTTGAAACTTTTGCTTAGTTTTCATGTGTTGGTTTGTGATTAGGTCAGTTTATGGGGAACCAGTAGTGGTAGGTCATTGATACTTGGTATGGAGTTGAAATAAATGTGGCACATCTCATTACCATGGATTTTTTTTAACCCTTCCCCTCAGTTTTGGTTTTATTGACTTTAAAATTTTGCTTAGTTTACATGTATTAGTTTGTGTTTAGGTTTGTTTAAAGAGAACAACTTATAATAAGTCAATGGTATTTGGTGTGCAGTTGTATTAGCATTGGCCTATCTCATTTCCATGGAGATTGTTTAGCCATGTACCTTCAGTCATAGTTCATTGACTTTGAATATTTGATAAACTTACATGTTAAAGTGTTGCTATTTTTTATTTCAACATTTGCATTATCGAAATTACAAAAAAAGCGGGACATATCTCTGTGATAACAGTTTATCAAACTGGCTACTGAAACAAATAAACATAATTACTTTCATTTATCTTCTTCAAAACAAAAACTTTTTTTTTTAATTAACAATTCCACTTCAGCCAGGAACCATCCTCTAATTTCCTAAACAGCACCTAGTAATGGGGAACATCATCTAACTTCTTAAACAGCACATAGTAATAGGGAACCTCCACTTCAGCCAAAAAACATCCTCCAAATTCCTAAACAGGACATAGTAATGGGGAACATCCACTTCAGCCAGCAACCATCCTCTAATTTCCTTAACAGCACCTAGTAATGGGGAACATCCATTTCAGCCAGGAACCATCCTCTAATTTCCTAAACAGCACCTAGTAATAGGGAACATCCATTTCAGCCAGGAACCATCCTCTAATTTCCTAAACAGGACCTAGTAATGGGGAACATCCATTTCAGCCAGGAACCATCCTCTAATTTCCTAAACAGCACCTAGTAATGGTGAACATCCACTTCAGCCAGGAACCATCCTCTAATTTCCTAAACAGGACCTAGTAATGGGGAACATCCACTTCAGCCAGGAACCATCCTCTTTTTCCTAAACAGCACCTAGTAATGGGGAACATCCATTTCAGCCAGGAACCATCCTCTAATTTCCTACACAGGACCTAGTAATGGGGAACATCCACTTCAGCCAGGAACCATCCTCTACTTTCCTAAACAGCACCTAGTAATGGGGAACATCCACTTCAGCCAGGAACCATCCTCTAACTTCCACTTCAGCCAGGAACCATCCTCAAATTCCTAAACAGCACCTAGTAATGGGGAACATCATCTAACTTCTTAAACAGCACATAGTAATAGGGAACCTCCACTTCAGCCAAAAAACATCCTCCAAATTCCTAAACAGGACATAGTAATGGGGAACATCCACTTCAGCCAGCAACCATCCTCTAATTTCCTTAACAGCACCTAGTAATGGGGAACATCCATTTCAGCCAGGAACCATCCTCTAATTTCCTAAACAGCACCTAGTAATAGGGAACATCCATTTCAGCCAGGAACCATCCTCTAATTTCCTAAACAGGACCTAGTAATGGGGAACATCCATTTCAGCCAGGAACCATCCTCTAATTTCCTAAACAGCACCTAGTAATGGTGAACATCCACTTCAGCCAGGAACCATCCTCTAATTTCCTAAACAGGACCTAGTAATGGGGAACATCCACTTCAGCCAGGAACCATCCTCTTATTTCCTAAACAGCACCTAGTAATGGGGAACATCCATTTCAGCCAGGAACCATCCTCTAATTTCCTACACAGGACCTAGTAATGGGGAACATCCACTTCAGCCAGGAACCATCCTCTACTTTCCTAAACAGCACCTAGTAATGGGGAACATCCACTTCAGCCAGGAACCATCCTCTAACTTCCACTTCAGCCAGGAACCATCCTCAAATTCCTAAACAGCACCTAGGAATAGGGAACATCCACTTCAGCCAGGAACCATCCTCCAAATTCCTAAACAGCACCTAGTAATGGGGAACATCCACTTCAGCCAGGAACCATCCTCCAAAAACTTAATTTTTTTTGCATTTTTGCTAGATCAGTATGTGTTATATGGTTGACCAATATTTTTTTTCTAAATCCAGAACAATTTATTTCTACCAAGAATGGTCTATCTTGTCAAATCATATTTTCTCAACACATTTTGGAAGCCACTAACTGTACTCCAATTCTTGTCGACTTGTTCATTTATGTATGTGAGGCAATTGTCATACAGGACTGTCTAAGAAAGAATGAATGGAAGCTAACTTTATACTTGTGTTATATAGATTCACTCACTAAATAGTCCACACTAAATAATTCAAAAGTTCAACACGTCTGTCTCACAAAACTTTTAACATCGATACAAAAGATATGGTGCAATCTGCCTCATATCTTGACTTACACCTAAAGAAATTGAAAATGAGGTAAGGGTGAGAACAAATCTTCACAACAAAAAAGATAGATTTCAGTTTTCCCATTTTGAACTTTTCATTTGTATGTAGAAACATTTGAGCAGCGCCTGTTATATCTTCCAACTGATAAGATATTCCAGAGCTTGCATTGCCTATCATGCATTTGAGGCGAATACCGACATTTTTGTGCTTTGTGTAGAATATTATCATAAACGATTGGATGTGAAATACCTGAACGTATAATATGTCTGCATGTTGATTTATATTTACAAATGATGTTCTTGTACAGATGACATACTTTATTAAATGTTTTAACCAGTTTGTGATGTCAAAATCCCGGATGTAATATTTTTTTTAATACAGAGATTTCTTTCGTTAAAATCAAATACGCTGTTACTTACACGAGTGAATCGAACAAGTTGGGATATATAAACACCATAAGGTGGTGACAAGGGAGCAATAGGATGATCACCTCTCTTATCATAAATTTTAGCATTAAGCTTTCCGTTAAAAACATATATCAAGATCCAGGAAAGGGCAGTGTTCATAATTGGTATTACTAGCATTATTAAAGCGATCATTGTCTCTTAATAGAAAAAAGGGATGAAAGATACCAAAGGGACAGTCAAACTCATAAATCGAAAATAAACTGACAACGCCATGGCTAAAAATGAAAAAAAGACAAACAGACACAAACAATAGTACACATGACACAACATAGAAAACTAAAGAATAAGCAACACGAACCCCACCAAAAACTAGGGGTGATCTCAGGTGCTCCGGAAGGGTAAGCAGATCCTGCTCCACATGTGGCACACATCGTGTTGCTTATGTGATAACATATCCGGTAAATAGTCTAATTCAGTAGGTCACATTCATGAAAGGGAAGGGGATTGTAGTTACAATGTACGACGTAAGGAACCAGCCGATATCATTTGTGAAACGGTCAACCAACTCGTGATGGCGTCCGTAAAATTTACGAAGTGATGATTTCAACTTCACCATTTGGAACTCTTGGTTTAATAGCTTCCTTGTGAGCAGCAGCCCTCTATCAAGAAAATCATGATAGGAAAAGAAGCACGGGAATATCGTATCATCTGGGAGATACCTCGTATGCAGGTGCTGCTGGAATGGACTAGTTTGAATCTCGGTCTATTTCTGTAATTTATTCTTACATACTTTTGATTTTTTAACCCTGTATACGTACAATGTCTATATAGATTTTAAAATTGTTTGTATGCACATTGAACGACAAATTTATGTGACGTATATAATTTTTCTGACGTCAGACACTCAAATCAATCCATGTGTTCGTAGATAGATGTTTTTGTGTCCTGTTAAGTTGTTATACGATGATGACTGATGTACCCATATTTTGACTATTTTATTAATTGTGACTGTTTATTTAACGCATCATGTAAATGTAGCGGAATTTGATGAGACTGTTATTAAAGTGAGAGGGTTAGCGCTATAGAACCAGGTTTAATCCACCATTTTCTACATTTGAAAATGCCTGTACCAAGTCAGGAATATGACAGTTCTTGTCCATTCGTTTTTGATGCGTTTTGTTTTTTGATTTTGCCATGTGATTATGGACTTTTCAAATTGATTTTCCTCTGAGTTCAGTATTTTTGTGATTTTACTTTTTGCTACTTAGAAATGGAAAGTTCATAATTGGAAAGCTGAAATCATCTCTTTTTGTCGTAAAGTTTTTCAACCGACCATAACATCAGTTATACGATTTTTAAGGATGTGAATTCAAGCATTGATGCCACTGATTTGGGTACTCCTACGTGATTACAAAAGCAAGTCATTTGTACCTGGTATCGTTGAGAAAAGAAAATGCAAATGAGATACGATAACATGCAGAGGTTTAAATTAAGAACATAACCTTGACCATTTACCTTGACATTTATGCATATTAAAAAGGAAGGGGGATTAACTCCTATAAGTTGTCTGCCGAAATTGAGGATATATACAGCATTATTTGAAAATCAGAATGTACATATCTTTTTTGGTTATGAAGGTAAGACAATAACAGGACAACAATGTTCAGATTGATAACCGAGAAATATTCAATTAAACAGTGAGAGTTCCAAAAAGCGCAATAAGAATCGACAGTCACGTCTCAGTCATTACAGCTGAAAGGACGTGCTGGGCCAGCTCTCCTTTACCCGCTATCTTCGATGAGGGTTTACAGTTAGATATCAACGACTTACTACTTAAGATGACAGAAACCAATCCATGCCGTACAGATAGACGTAGTAGTTGGCGTACCCGCGTTAACATGCACTCCAAAACCATTGTATCATGGGGAGTTTTATGCCGATTAACGTCCGAGGGCTGTATCCTAGGCTGTTGGGTGATACGACCTTCATTTCACTGCCTCACGGCTTTGGTCCTGATAACGCTTCCTGTCATCTTTCGAACTACGTCCGAGATCATCTACCAGTACTCCATCATCGAGGCTAGCGGGCTGCCAAGCTGACCAAACTGGCCCTGAAAGCAGCCGTTGTGAAGTAAACCAACATCAAAATAGTCAACAAAAGAAAAACAACTTACCAAAACCAAGATGGCGGCCTATATATGGCGTCCTCTACTACCTGTTCCTGACCCACGGCATCAAATTATGATTAAGCTCACCAATCGCCTTCGGGCACCGAGCCGACCATGCGAGGGCTGTATAGCCAGTCAAGGTCGTTAAACACCACCATATATAAGCGCAATAACTGTTTGATATACTTTTTTTGTAATATACCAAATAACATATTTAAATGGTGGGGAACAAAGGTTAATTTTGACTAAAAGAAGTGAAGAGAGAAGGAGGAACAAAAGTTAATTTTGACTAAAAGAAGTGAAGGGAGAAGCAGAAGACTTATCAGAACAAAATCTAAAGGTCTTTCTCCTATACCTACAACCAACGTCTAATAAGAACATTTTTCATCATTCAGAGAATATTCAAAAGCACGTGACATAAAATTCAAAATTTCACAAAATGACTATTGTACTGCCTTTCGTTGAATGGATTTTTAGATCTAGATAAGTGACATAATTTAATTCCTTATCTAGTAGCTCTACATACACTTAGATAAACCTTATCACTTATAGTCTGATCGTAAACAGCTATCATGAAAACCTTTCATATAATTTGTTTACTACTTGTAATCGTTTTGGAAATACATTATGGTGAAACAGCCAAGTGCTCAATAACTGCATCTTGTAAGTTAAGTTTATTTGCATTTTGTCTGTTTATAGTAGACTGAAGATGACAGTTACTAGTCTGAAAGGGTTCAACAATGAAAGTTTCATACTCTAGCGAGACTCTAGCAGTTTTATTCAAAGCTAGTCGTCCTTGATAAAATAGTTATTTACCACAATAAAAGAATATATATCTTAGATCTACAATACCCTGGGAATTCAGTTAACTTATGTTGATATCACACTGTAAACCAACTTATTTTACGGATACTTTGTCTAGTTGACTTTGTGTCGATTTGTTAAAATTATTCCTATTCGTGACGAGTCTTTTTTTGTACTCGCAAACGTCGCGAAAATAATTTGGTAACAGTATAAACAGACTGGGTTTTGAGATAGATCTCGTCTATATTGAATCATTATATCTATAAATGTCACCACGTCAACATGGCGGCCCACTCCTTAGACTCAGATATCATCCAACTGTGGATTTGACTAGTTCACATAAACAGAAATTGTAAATTAAAAGTGAAAAAGTTTGGATTGAGAATTTTTGGGATGACTCACATTTTTGCTAGTCAGAGGTTATTTTAAGGAATAATTCATGCAAAACATGGACATATTGATCTTTAGCTATATATTACAGTGGACAAAACAGAACAGACACAGCACAATTATCTTTGGTTCATTTTTTTGTTGAAAATTAACATAATTATATGTCCTGTTATAAATCGATTATGCTCGAGATAAAAATAGAATGTAACGACTGTCTTATACTTGATTTCTTGATTGACAACATATTTGTTACGTTCGGAGGACGTGTTTTTCAACAGACTGTCGGTATTCCAATGGGAACAAACTGTGCCCCTCTACTTGCCGACTTGTTTCTTTATTATTATGAGGCTGACTCCTTGCAGGAACTTCTTAGGAAGAAAGATAAGAAGTTAGCAATATCCTTAAACTCTACTTTTCGCTACATAGATGATGTTCTTTCACTAAATAATTCAAAATTTGGTGACTATGTGGAACGCGTCTATCCAATCGAGCTAGAGATAAAGGATACTACAGATACAGTTAAGTCGGCCTCATATCTTGACTTACATCTAGAAATTGACAATGAGGGTCGGTTGAAAACAAAACTTTTCACCAAAAGAGATGATTTCAGCTTTCCAATTGTGAACTTTCCATTTCTAAGTAGCAACATTCCAGCAGCACCTGCATACGGGGTATATATCTCCCAACTGATACGATATTCCCGTGCTTGCATTTCCTATCATGATTTTCTTGATAGAGGGTTGCTGCTCACAAGGAAGCTATTAAACCAAGAGTTCCAAATGGTGAAGTTGAAATCATCCCTTCCTAAATTTTACGGACGCTTTCACGAGTTGGTTGACCGTTATGGAATAACCGTTTCACAAATGATATCGGATATATTCCTTACGTCGTAACTACAATCCCCTTCCCTTTCACGAATGTAACCTACCGAATTAGACTATTTACCGGATTTGTTATCACATAATCAACACGACGGGTGCCACATGTGGAGCAGGATCTGCTTACCCTTCCGGAGCACCTGAGATCACCCCTAGTTTTTTGAAGGGGTTCGTGTTGTTTATTCTTTAGTTTTCTATGTTGTGTCGTGTGTGCTGTTGTTTGTTTGTCCTTTTCATTTTTAGCCATGGCGTTGTCAGTTTGTTTTAGATTTATGAGTTTGACAGTCCCTTTGGTATCTTTCGTCCCTCTTTGATACCCACGAAGTGAACCTGCAGTTTCCAAGGTTTAGATGGTTGCACAAACCTAAAGTTGTGTCACAATCGCTACGAAAGCTCTGCATACTATTTTTTTTAGGCGTAAATATTATTAATATAATTTATAACATTGGTTTATATTTACAGCATATAAGTCAGACTCGATGCCATATATAGCATTTTAGTGTGAAAGCGGCATGAAGCAATCTACCGTACGATCATTTTAGTATCTTAAGTCTTTGTGGGTTGTTTTTTTCCAGCGTTTGAAACTGAATTTTGTACAATTAAACAAGAAATAGAAGCCGTGAAGCAGTTTGACTCTAGAATATCTAATACAGAACACGAACTGTTAACACTGAAACACAATGTTCAAGTAGAAACTGCGGAACTTAAAGATAACCAAGACCTGATACGAGACATACAGAAAAACATTTCTGATGCAGTAAGTACCGTCATGGTTCACAACGATTGCAAGATTTTCATACTTATATTAGTATTGATTAAGAAACTTAGCTGAAATTAAAATACAAATCGAGATAAAATCATAACTTAGAAAAAATATTAATTAAATTAAATATCCCCTTTGATTATTTCTTGATGTAAAAATGTACAAAAAAGGTTAAGAAAAACAACTCTTTTAAATCGTTTAATTTTAATGCGAGCAACAGCTTAGGAATAACTATCGATCGTGAATAAAAAAGGCAAAAAAAAACAAAACATTTAGTAAAACAAGTTTCAAGAGCCTGACACTGTAAGGAAATATATATTTTATAAATGTATTTTTTTGAATTTTGCATTCTTATGTCTAAAAACAGGGCTTTGTTCTATATTTTTATATACAAGAATTTAAAGGGTATATTCAATATTATGACTGAAACTACTCAATAGTTATTTGTATAATAACTTTCTAACATCACGGTAGGTATCGTGTCTGGCTAGGATCGTGGTTTTATAGTGGTTTGATCGGTTTTTTTTCGAATGTGACAACTTTTTTTCGAGTGAATATGTTCAAAAATGTAAACAAACAGACTGTATATTTCAGATAAAAAGATATAATCAATCTGACATTATTCTTTCGTTAAAAAAGTTAAATTTCGACTTACAATTCTGTTATTAAAAAATACAGAATAAAGCCATTTGTATGTACACATACCAATGCAACTGTCGAAGGAAATACAACCATATATACAGACACTTTAAAAAAAATCTTGTTATTGCATTGAAAACGACATTTTTAGACCAAATTCATTTTTTATAAATCTAATCAAATCAATTATTTTTAATGGTGTAAATTCCTATACAGAAATGATACCAGCTGACATTTACAAAATACAAACACAAAAATAAACATAAAAAAAACAAAAAAAACTCTCAATGATAAGAGATACATATTTTATATCTACATTGCGTGGAGGTGTTATTCATACTATATTATTAATTCAAGCTATTACAATAAGCTTTAATACTTTAAAAGTTTTTAGCAACATTAAATTATGTTTGCTTTACTTGATTGTCAAATCATACATATCGCTTATTCCAGCTACACATACAGTACTAATGTCCGTATCATTACTTTTCTCAGCCTGAATCTGTACCGACAATATCACCAGGAACTGATAACAATGACTAGACCTACCGCGACCGAGAGTTAGCAAACAAAAACCCCCAAAATTATGCTAGAAATGAATAACTGAAATAATCTACAAGGTACATAATTATTTTCAAGGCCAAATTGGTTTTCATAAAAATTCATGTGATCTATGATTTACGGAAGTAGGTATTGAAAAGGTTATATAATACGTAACCTATGAAGACAAGAATATCAATGGTAATTGTAATACCCCATAAACTCCCAATTTCTTGTATTTGCAGATATCTGTGAATAATATGTCAACGAACACATCAGACTTAAATGATAAAATGGATAAATTGTTGAAAATGTTCAAGGATGTGCAAGATCGACTAGATCACTTAGAAGGTACACTAATTTTTAAACCATTTAGTATATCTACCAATTAACCATATAATGACTAAATGAGTAAATAACAAACAGTATGCACATATACACATAGAAACTTTTTAAAGAAGATAAAAACACATTTCACTTTAGATGTTTTGGAGGATAGACGTATCAAATTACAAAATTCACAAGATGGATAGATAATATTTCAAATAAGATAAAAATAAACTTATCTGAATGAGTTATTCGTCTCGTTGTATTACTTTTTTGTATACCGCATTGTTAAATGAAAGAATACAAACTAGTACAGTCATGTACAACAACCGATAAGATATGTATGTAAATACTTGCTTGCCTTTTACTTGTAGTGAAATGTAAAGTTTGCGGTAGCAACGGTAGTGTAAATCATCCTTGCTCACAAAACCCTTGTAGTAACGGAGGTAAGTCTGATGTACTAGTATATTACTTATAATGAATATCGGTGTTTCCTATTAAGCATCTGTCAAACATATATGAAGCTCCTTGATAGTGTCAGTTTCAGAGAATATTTTGTTTGAAATAAAGTGAAGTTATCACTTCCTATGGCAATCCTTTTTTTTTTTAATCTCTTTTTTTTAATCTATTTTATGAAACAAAACAAGACAAATTCTTTCAATGAAAGAATTTGTCTTCTAGTTTGGAATGATGATTCTTGTTTAAAGGGTAGAAAAGGCAATTAGAAAAAGTAAAAATCATTGACATTTTTGAAGAATTTGATTTTCTTATCATTATCACTGTTTACAGTTTTTTCTTTCCGTTTATACGTTATAGTTTGAAAATGCAAAACAGTTTTAATAAGCAAAAAGTACGCATTTAAGGTCAATTATTTAAAATAAGGTATAACACAAGAAATAAAGGATAAATCACAACAATATATCGAAACAGATCATACCATACACCAACACCACTGGCCAGACTCCTTCGTAACTTGCAACTTAAAATTACTCCCTACTTCTAGAAGCTAGCTTAGGTAACACTGACAGTTGGTTGAATACTGCCACTAAAGAAAGAAACATCATTCATAAATAAAGTTTAAGAATAAGATTTATTAATTGAAATCAGCAGTACTTGTCAGAGATTAGTATGTGCTTTAAACCGCGTCAGACCATTAAAAGAAAAATCATTAGGGGTTAAAGGATGGTTTTATTGGAATTTGTAGATCGTGCATGATTGTTTTTTGCTGTTTGAATAAAAAAATAGTGTTACTTAATTTTGATTATTATGGAAATCTATTTGAGTACTAACATTTTATTTACTATATAATTTATAGGAAAGTGTTTAGAATTGTCGAAGGATTTTCAATGTGTATGCACTATCGGATTTACAGGAGAAAGGTGCCAGTACACAGACCATTGCTCATCATCGCCTTGCAAAAATGGCGGTTCTTGCTCCTCGAATATCCTTGGTCATGTATGTAACTGCGTTATCGGGTTCACAGGACCATACTGTGAAGTAAAAATAAACGCATGCGACTCAAATCCCTGTAAACATGGAACTTGCTTGTTACACGGAAACTCCTTTAGTTGTCAGTGTGAACACGGATACGATGGTTCAACTTGTGAACATTCAACCGGACAGCAAGGAACATCGCTTTCGACAGCCAAACCAACAACAATACCAACAACGATTCAACCACAAAGTACAGTCACGTATCCTGATCCATGTGCCAAGGCTTCCGTTTGTAACGAACCAGCCAAATGTCAAGCTGTTGGTAGTCAGGATTACAAATGCGTTTGTCCAGATACTGCCCTGACTAACAGTGATAACTGTCTTGAGCCTTACTATTATGATCAGTTTGGGTTTTGTTGCGCACGGAACACATGTAAAAATAATGAAATTGTATGCTAATAGCAAAAATAAATGGATAAACAATTACTAGTAATATGTATAATTGATAGCTTTTACAACAATATCATCTTTGGCATGAAATACTTTAAATGTCTGATTTTATGACGAGGGAATGGAAAACTATAGATCATGTATTCGATAGAACATTAAAAATAAAAAAGGCTAGTATCCAGACGACTCAAATCAAGGTTTACTGATAGCTCAAAACAATGAAATCATGGGGAAAAGAATACTCTGTTCATTTTTTTTCTAATATGGCGCGTCCTTAATAATTGTATATGAATACCATTATCACGGATACGACCGTTTGTCTTCTCTGTCGTCAGTAGATGTTAAACAAGTTCAAAGAATGTATGATTTCTAGGTCATTGATATTAACGAGGTGCGTTATGTTGTGCTGTTGTTTATAACTACAATGTAGGTTTAAGCCTATTGACATTTCAGTACATTTAGTGTGTATTGAACTAGGGTGACTGTTTGCCACTTCTAACGAATATGGGAGTTAGCTGCGTATTTGAGAGATACTATGAATTGATTGTTGGTGTTTGACGCCACTTTCAGCACTATAGTAGTACTCTTTCAGAACCACACGTTTACTTTTGATTGAATTTATGTTGAAAGTTAGTCTGTACTATGAAGGTTTAATCACGAGTATCACATAAACTTAACATTATCACAGCGGCCGATTCAGGTGGGGGGGGTCCGGGGTTGGAACCCCCCTTTTTGGACAATCAATGCATTTGAAATCAATGGGGACATATGGTTGGAACATCCCCCCTTTTTGTCCTGGGTTTGGAACCCCCTTTTCAAAATGACTGGATCCGCCCGTTATCAATAAGCTATGAAAGTCACGGTCAGATGAACCATGCCAGACAGGCATGTACTGCTTACAATCATTCCATACACATAACTATCATTATAACATAGATGGGTATAAGTAGATATGGTATGAGTGTCAATGAGATACTTTCCATCCAAGTCACATTTGTAAACGTAAAAACAAGAAACGAGAAACACTTATGAACCACATCAATAAACGACAACTACTGAAAATGAGATTCATATGACGAAATATAGTGCATATCGCTTGTAGTTTCTGATAAACTGGCATATTAAACCACAAAAACCTATCATTGATGAATGAACCATGAAAATGAGGTTAACTTTATATGGTCCCTCCCATACAGACACGCACACCTCACAATCATCCCATACACCAAATGTGTTTGACCTATTGCTTATAGTAACTGTAAAAGCGATACGAAAGATACAAATAAAGGCAACAGTAGTTGAGTATATCGCTGTTCAAAAGTCATAAATTGACTGAGAGATAACAAATCTGGTTACAAACTTAAACCAAGGGAAACATATCAACTATAAGACAGCAACCATTTGATTTTCTTGGGAAAGGGGGGGGGGGGGGGCTATAAAATTTTTTCGGACAAACTTTTTTATTCGCTTTCGGCAAAAACAATCAAATTTTCTGGCGACAAGTCGAAAACAATTTTTTCTTTCAATTTTAGCATTACATATAACTCAAATAAACTCATCAAAGATACCAGGACTAAATTTAGGATATATGCCAGACGCGCGTTTCGTCTACAAAAGACTCATCAGTGACGCTCGAATCCAAAAAGGTTAAAAGACCAAATATAGTACGAAGTTCAAGAGCATTGCGGATCAAAATTCCTAAAAGTTTTGCCAAATACAGCTAAGGTAATCTATGCCTGAGGTAAAAAAAGCCTTATTATTTCAAAAATTTTAAATTTTGTAAACAATTAATTGATAAATATAACCATATCAATGATATTTCATGTCACCACAAAAGTGCTGTTGGGCTTGTGATACCCTCGGGGAAATAAATCTCCACCAGCAGTGGCATCGACCCAGTGGTTGTTAATAAACTCATCAAAAATACCAGGACTAAATATTGTATATACGCCAGACGCGCGTTTCGTCTACAAAAGACTCATCAGTGACGCTCAACATGCAGACATCTTGAATGGTTTTACACTAGTAATTTTGGGGCCCTTTATAGCTTGTTGTTCGGTGTGAGCTAAGGCTCCGTGTTGAAGGCCGTACTTTAACCTATAATGGTTTACTTTTTAAATTGTTATTTGTATGGAGAGTTGTCTCATTGGCACTCACACCACATCTTCCTATATCTATCTTATACGTTCAGGTATTTCACATCCAATTTTTTATGGTAATATTCTTTACAAAGCACAAAAATTTCAGTATTCACCTCAAAAGCTAACAAAAACTTTAAACAGACTTATTTTTCAAAAAAGAAGGGATATAGTTACGATACTGTTGTTAGGTCATTAAAAATGCGGGTTTTGGCTTTAATATTGATTCACTTATATTCCAATATTCCAGCAGCACCTGCATATGGGGTATATATCTCCCAATTGATACGATATTCCCGTACTTGCATTTACTATCATAATTTTCTTGATAGAGGTTTGATTTTCACAAGAAGCTATTAAATCAAGAGTTCCAAATGGTGAAGTTGAAATCATCCCTTCGTAAATTTTACGGACGCCATCACGAGTTTGTTGACCGTTATCGAATAACCGTTTCACAAATGATATCGGATATGTTCCTTACGTCGTAACTACAATCCCCTTCCCTTTCATGAATGTGACCTACCGAATTAGACTACTTACCGGATTTGTTATCACATTAACAACACGACGGGTGCCACATGTGGAGCAGGATCTGCTTACCCTTCCGGATCACCTGAGATCACCCCTAGTTTTTGTTTGGGGTTCGTGTTGTTTATTCTTTAGTTTTCTATGTTGTGTCATGTGTACTATTGTTTGTCTGTTTGTCTTTTTCATTTTAAGCCTTGGCGTTATCAGTTTATTTTATATTTATGAGTTTGACTGTCCCTTTGGTATCTTTCGTCCCTCTTTTATAGGGTCTTTGAATCGGAATTAAACACCTGTATTTTAATACCAGTTGTTGACATGACACTGGTTATGTTCTTCTCATACATTTCATGATGGTATAATACTAAACACCTAACAAGAAGGATTGTGCCTGATATTCATAAGATGAAGACATAATCTTTAAATCAGTTTAATTGAGGTCTGGAGCTGGCATGTCAGTAACTGCTCTGTTTTATTTAATATGTATTATTGTCATTTTGTTTATTTTCTTATGTTTCATATTCTGATATCGGACTCGGACTTCTCTTGAACTGAGTTTTACTGTGCGTATTAGTAAGTTTGTTTTTCTACATTGGCTAGAGTTATAGGGGAGGGTTGAAATCTAAAAAAAAATGTTTAACCCCACAGCGTCTGGACTTTGAATTTTTCGAAAAACTAATGATTTTCTTATTTCAGGCATATATTAACTTAGACGTATTTGGCACAACTGGATTTTTGGATCCTCAATGCTCTTCAACTTTGTACTTGTTTGGCTTTATAAATATTTCGATATGAGCGTCACTGATGAGTCTTATGTAGACGAAACGCGTGTCTGGCGTACTAAATTATAATCCTGGCACCTTTGATAACTAATTAATCTTGAATGATTTTTAAATTTAGTTTCTTGTGTATAATTCGGAATTAAGTATGACGTCCATTATCACCGAAGGAGTATAAATATTTGTTTAGGGGCCAGCAGAAGGACGCCTCCGGGTGCGGGAGTTTCTCGCTACATTGAAGACCCATTGGTGACCTTCGGCTGTTGTCTGCTCTATGGTCGGGTTGTTGTCGCTTTGACACATTCTCCATTTCCATTCTCAATTTAATATAGTGGAAGCTGAGGGTGAAACAAACATTTTTTCTCAGGGTCAAAAACAATATATTTGTTTCTTCAAAATCTGGAAAAAAAATCCATAGAAAATCAAAAGGTTGCTGTGTTACAGGGAAATAACGACACAACAGAACACTGAAGTGCTACAAAAAACTAGAGGCTCTCAAGAATCTGTGTCGCTCACCTTGGTCTATGTGCAAATTAACAATAAACACAGATAAATTCATGACAAAATTGAGTTTTGGTGATGGTGATGTGTTTGTAGATCTTTCTTTACTGAATATTCTTGTTGCTACAATTATCTCTATCTATAATGAACTTGGCCCAGTAATAACAGTGAAAAACTATTTCCTAAAAATTTACAAAAATTAACAAAAATTTATGAAAATTGTTAACAATTGACTATAAAGAGCAATAACTCCTTAAGGGGTCAATTGACAACTTTGGTCTTGTTGACTTATTTGTAGATCTTATTTTGCTGAACATTATAGCTGTTTACAGTTTATCTCTATCTATAATAATATCCAAGATAATAACCAAAATCTGCAAAATTTCCTTAAAATTACTAGTTCCGGGGCAGCAACCCAACAACAGGTTGTCCGATTTGTCTGAAAGTTTCAGGGCAGATAGATTTTCACTTGATGAATGATTTTACTCCATGTCAGATTTGCTCTAAATGCTTTGGTTTCAGAGATATAAGTCAAAATCTACATTTCACCCCTATGTTCTATTTTTAGCCATGGCAGCTATCTTGGTTAGTTAACCGGGTCACGCCACACATTTTTTAAACTAGAGACCCCAAAGATGATTGTGGCCAAGTTTGGATTAATTTGGCCCAGTAGTTTCAGAGGAGAAGATTTTTGTAATAGATTACCTAGATTTACGAAAAATGGTTAAAAATTGACTATAAAGGGCAATAACTCCTAAAGGGGTCAACTGACTATTTCGGTCATGTTGACTTATTTGTAAATCTTATTTTTTTGAACATTATTGCTGTTTACAGTTAATCTCTATCTGTAATAATATTCAAGATAATAACCAAAAACATCAAAATTTCCTTAAAATTACCAATTCAGGGGCAGCAACCCAACAACCGGTTGTCCAATTCATCTGAAAATTTCAGGGCAGAGAGATCTTGACCTGATAAACAATTTTATCCCGTCAGATTTGCTCTAAATGCTTTGATTTTGAGTTATAAGCCAAAAACTGCATTTTACCCCTATGTTCTATTTTTAGCCATGGCAGCCATCTTGGTTGGTTGGCGGGGTCACGCCACACATTTTTTAAACTAGATACCCCAATGATGATTGTGGCTAAGTTTGGTTAAAATTGGTCCAGTAGTTTCAGAGGAGAAGATTTTTGTAAAAGTTTACGACGACGTCGGACGCCGGACGCCAAGTGATGGGAAAAGCTCACTTGGCCCTTTGGGCTAGGGGAGCTAAAAACGACAATGCAACATACATGGGGACGAACTATTAGATAACAACTGTCATATTCCCCACTTGGTAAGGACATTTTAAGAAGAAATGGTGGGCTGAACCTGGTTTTGTGGCTAGCTTAACCTCACGACTTATGGCAATTTTAAATATAACGCTAAAATGACAACATTACATGAGAGGAATACAGTACAAATAAATGCAAGAATACATAAATGAATAATATAATAGTACAAGAGGGAACCTCTACCTCACAAGTCGAAAACAAACTGACAACGCAATTTCGTACTGTTTTTGATTAACTGAAAAACTACAAAAACCTATAATTGAAACAATTAAACTTTTTTTAATGAAACCGGCCAGACAGATATGTACATTTTCCAACCATACCGCTTAGCTATATAAAAAAGAGCCCATAATAATAATTTTTTATTTACAAATCAAACTAAAAAACTAAAAGCATGTTTGGTTCATTAAACATTTCTATAAATAAGATATTATACTATTTGGCCAATTGAGAGACAACAATCTAGAAAAGGAATGTATTTCAAAAAAATATATACATTTGTATGCACAGAACAATCATTATCGAAACAAAAAACTTCTAAACGTTCAGTTACAATAGAATGTAACAAAAAGTACAAGTTATGTAATTATATAGTACATTATGTTTTATAGCTTTATTCAAACTATAAACCAAAAATATAATTGTCGTTGGATAATGTGGTAGTTTTTTCTCAACGAAAAAAATCATGACACTCTGCTACATCTCAGATTCAAGTATTTTTTTCTTCTGCAAATGCAAGTTCGTTTATACTACTAAATACAACTACTAGTATTCTGATCTTCCCCAGTAAACTTTGTATCGTCATTTGTACTGCTTGTTAAGATTCTATCTTTGCTTCTATTGCGGTCAGTATTTGTGTCGCTCTGCAAATATTTTTCTTTTGTTGTTCGTTTACAACAAAGTTTCTGCCAATTTTGACGAACTCTCTTTTCTCTTGCAGTGAAAAGAATGAAAATAATAAATCCTTGTAAGACATTCAAAATAGTAAAAATGTACTGGAAGACTATACTTGCTTTCTCTATTGTAAAAAATCCAAAAATCCATGTTAATCCTGAAAAATATAGATACTCTACATTTTACATACTACGCAATTAATTAACCATCGAGTTTTACGACGTGATGAATCTATCGTTCGTTTGATCGAGAGAGACAACTAAATGAGATTTAGTTTTTAAGTACCTATGATTTTTATAGAGAGCCAGTGTCTTCAACAATCTCAACTTTTTGAACAGCGGTATACAGTATATTACTGATGCCTTTATTTGGTTAAAATTCTCATAAAGGATGCAGTAATGTAAATGTATTTGTAGAAATTGTTCTGCTGATCATTTTTACATTTTAAAGTTTCTACTTCTCTATATTTTAGTTTTCATGACACTAGGCAACACATGGTAAACAATCATTGCATATTGCGAGGATTTGTTGGCTTATTTGTAGATCGTCTTGTTGATCATTTAATTTTCTCCATCTGTTATAGTTTCGTTAAGATAATAGGCAAAAATACCAAACAAATTAGTTAACATCATTTAAGGTGATTTGAGTCAAACAATTTCAGCAATATAGACTTACGGTAGATCTAATTTCACCTATCACTATTGCTATTCATATTTTCAATATATATGTTAACAGTTTTCAACATAGTTGTCAAACACACATACAAGTGGAAAAAAATCGTTATTTAAAGGACATATATAACCCCTGTAAAATAGTCAACTGACAATTTCAGCAATAATATTTTATTTCCTTATTTGTAGATTATGTCTTGCTGACCATTTTTGCTTTTATAGTTTTATCTGTTATCATAGTTTCAAGTAAATAAACAAAACACACAAAACTTTGGAAAACATCACCAATAAAGGACAATAACTCATATTAGAGAGTTGACTGTCGATATCGGCTGACCTATTTATTAATATTGTCTTGCTGATCTTTTTTGCTTATTAAGGTCTCTATCTTATCTCTGATTGTTTTCAAGATATGGACAAACATGTATACAAAGTAAATTTCATCATTCAGGACAATAACTCCTATTAGGAGTCGTCTGACATGTTTGATATGACTAGACCGGTGGTAGTTCTTAACAATCTGAAAAGTTTCGTCCATGTAGAATTTTGTCTGCATGTAGCTGTTTTCATGATAAGAGACAAATCTTGCATTTTACGGACGACGATGGACGAAGGACATCAAGTGATAAGTAAAGTCCAAAAAGCAATATGAAAGAAATCAGTAATGAATCGTTTGCGACTTCTCAAAAAACATACTCAGAAAATTATATAAACAATATATTTCGATAATTCCAATTGGACAATCTGTATCGAATTTTACTTCTATTTAACAATTGTTGGATAATTATTTCCATCACTGAACATTAATGCTGTAAAGCAAAGGAACATTTGCTGTATCCAGATTTGTACTTGTTAATGTTCCAGACCATATGAGTAATTGGACCGTATGCGTACGGTCAGGACCGTATAGGTATACTCGTACGGTCCGACCATATGCGTACGGTCGGACCGTATGAATATACGCGTATGGTCCAGTACGAGCTGACCATAAATGTGATTGGATTATATTGGTTATATCTAAACAATTTATCACAATCTTTATTTTTAGTTTTACAAATTGTTACTATTACAATTAGATGGATAAACTGAACAAACGTACAATTGAAATTAAACATTTAATTTATCTGAATCCTATTTTGGTATACTTGCCCAAGGTGACACTTGATACAACAAGTAACATAATATTTTTTACATTCAAAAATGTACATGTTTGCAGTTCATGCTAGGTCCTTTGCATACGCATTTTTTTGTAAAGTTGCTAAACATTTTAAACAACTGTCCTCCCATAGTGTTTACTTCAGATGTCTTCAATTTCAGTGATTATAATTGAATTAATGTATAACTAATCGACATGCTAAATACAAGAGATTAACAGAGTTGATTAGCGTGATTTTTTTTAAATAGATAAAATATAGAGTTTTTATTTCAATAACAATTGAACTTTTTTGAGAGTTCAGTTATGTTGATCTGTAATATGCATTTGTATTTAATAAACCTGACCAACTTCTAAATATTAGTCAGACCGTATGAGTATTTTGAAAAAGTACGCGTACGATCCAAACACTCATACGCTCTGGAACAGAAACACATCTGATGGATTCGATTTTCTTCACGCTAAACATGCTAAATAAACATAGGGAATCGGTGTGACGGTACTTTCTTGCTATTACATGATAATACTATGAATACAAATCAATCAAAATGAGACGAGAGAATATTTACACATTATATATTTAAGTTAATGTGAGAATGACACAAAAGTATTGAAACCAGAAAAATAACATTGCTAGTTTTAAAACACGAGTTTCGAAACGTAAAAGCAACACAATAGGTTGATATATAATCGAAATCTAAGTGTTTGTTTATCTGATATAATTTTAAAGTTAAAAATCTGCGGACGATTAGTGACAGATGCTTTGCCCTTTTGCATTTATCGATTTTACTGGTTTTTTTTCTCCCTTCTCATAATTGAATAATACAATGTAGTATAAATTACATTTGTTCTTACCTAGAAGAACTAATACTGTCAATGAAGCACGAAGATTCATCATTGCTCTCTTTTTCTCTGACTGATTTGACTGAAGTCCTTTTGATCGGCCCCATAAGTTTTTAAGTATCATTATAAAAATAATAATATTGGCCAAAATTATAACCCCAACTGGTATTATAAATGCATAATAGAATGCAGAAAGCGACATCCAACATCTACAAAGATAAAGTAAAAATTTGAAAACCAAATAACATCTATGAAATATATTTTATATCTTGGTTTGATCATGTTCTTATCATTTTTTAATTTTTTTTCATGTTCGGTATTATATTCAGGAAGACGTTTAAATATATAGTTCATTATCCTAAACTTCTACATGTCTATGGCAGACAATGATAAAATTTGTACTTACGCCTTTTTTCCACCAAAATATAATTCGTGATCATAAGCTAATACATGTAAATGGCAGACAATGATAAAATTAATACTTACGCCTTGTTTCCACCAATATATAATTCATGATCATACGCTAATGCATGTCTATGACAGACAATGATAAAATTTGTGCTTACGCCTTGTTTCCGCCAATATAAAGTTCATGATCATAACCCAATACATGTCAATGTTAGACAATGATAAAATTTGTACTTACGCCTTGTTTCCACCAATATATAATTCATGATCATAAGCTAATACAATGATCACAGGTATCAAAGGAATCCCTTAAAAAGATATAACATACGTTGAATTGTCAAAATTTAAAAACAAAACATAAAAAAAACCTTTATTTTTAACATCTCTTTAAAGGGTAATGATTTCACGCAAAATTGTAACTGGAAATATGAAGAAAAACAAACAACAAGTATTAACATTGAGGGTTATATATCAGTAGTTAGAAAGGGCATACTGTAAAACATGGTATGGTATGATGGTATGGTATGTGTTATGGTATGATGGTATGGTACCAATACCATCATACCATGGTATGCATGACTGGTACCATGGTATGGTATGATGGTATGGTACAAATTCGTATACCATGGTACGAATTCCTATACCATGGTACAAATTATTATACAATGGTATAACTTGATGGTATGAAGCATGGAAGTAGGAAATTTTTAAAAATTAATTTAGGTAATATGAAATATCATTTTTTTTTTTAAATTTGTTGACATTATGTATCTGTTTTAGTTATAAAAATAATATTTTACAAAATAGATGTAGACAAACCAGATAGACTATCACTTACATGTATAAAGCTGTGAACAGAAAACGAGAGAAAATTCAATTTAAACATCTCAGATAACTATTAAGTTAAGATAAGATAGATATAATGTCCTGTTCTAACACATTCAATTATTCTTTAAAATTTTGGGAAGTACTGCATATCTTTAGATTATAATCTAGATAATGTAGTTAAAGTTTTATTGCATAACCTTCTGTCAATGGTCAACTTTTATATTGTTTTGAAATATGACACTTTAAACAGTTGCATATTCTGTCTACATCTATGGCCACGAAATTCCACTAAAAATGTGAATAAAAGGTGAATGCATCTCCAGTGGTGATTAGAAAACACCATACTTTCAAATTAAACTGTCACTTATATAATACTATGTTAGTTGATAGATACCACATGTTGTAGAGTGTATTTTGTTTTCTTCATTTATATGTAAAAACAATGTGCATTATGGAAGTTAATACACAATATCAACCAACGAATGATTCTTTTTTTTTTATTATGTGTGATTTTATTAAACAACTTTATTTCATTTTTTTTTAATACATGCTGAGAGTGACAGCTATTTCTGTGCAGATAGAGATAAGAATAGGTTTCTTTAAAATGGATTTCAAGGTCAATTATAATGACGCGGAGCTTGATTTTTCAAAACTGTCCTGGGCTCGTTTAACAGGACGTTTGAGGAAGATTAGTAAACATCTTTGTTATATTATACGAAACCAAAAGGCTAATTAGGTTCTAATTTCTCAATAATATTAATGAATGATGTAGTATCCTTTATATGTTAGACTGATTTTGAACTATAAGTATAAGAAAATGATCAACATACTGACCTACAAGGAAGGAGGGGGGGGGGGGGGTAATACCTTTTTGTGTTAACCTGTTTTTGTCTTTGTGTTTTAACTGTTATTTTAGACAAAATTAAACTGTTAACTGTTTTCAACCCACTGGCTGTTATCTGTTCTGTTAAAATTTGTAATGTTGTTAACTGTTTTTATGAAAATGGGATTCCTGTAATCTGTTCCTAGACACTTAAAGTGTTTTTGGACATAATTTGTCTCTGAGAACTGATCTTACATGTACCTGTTGTTTACAAGAATCTTAAGATTCACACTAATCACATTGAATTTGCAGTCCATTTCTTTCTTTACGGTGCTTCCTCAAAGGAGAAACATAAACAGCATATATGTAACTGCCTTTAAGTATAGTAAATCCTTCATAAAATTTAGAATGGAAACGGGGAATGTGTCAAAGAAACAACAAATGTTTGCACCTGTCCTAAGTCAGGAATCTGATGTACAGTAGTTGTCGTTTGTTTATGTAATATATACGTGTTTCTCGTTTCTCGTTTTGTTTATATAGATTAGACCGTTGGTTTTCCAACAAATTTTGATAAGTTACATTGACCCAGAGCACCTTAATGTAGTTGTGAAAAATAAAGTACCATTTCAATTTGCAAAAAAAGTTTTGTTTTGAAATAGGCCAAAAAAGAAAGAAAGAAAACAGATAATTTATAAAATCCTGTTTAAGAATAGGTTTATTAACTTTTCAAAATTTCCTCTTTTGAAAAACCATACCATGCTTTATTCCATGGTATAATAATTTGTACCATGGTATAGTAATTTGTACCATACCATCATACCATACCATGGTACCATTCATGCATACCATGGTATGATGGTATTCGTACCATACCATCATACCATAACACATACCATACCATCGTACCATACCATGTTTTACAGTATGCCGTTAGAAAGTCTGCACGTGACATTGCACAGATCATCTGCAGAACACATCATTGTAAATTTCGTTTGCTATCCTGATAATCCTGATATCTTTGATTAGTTAATTGAACAGTTTAATAACCCACTCATATTTTTTGTTGTTTACATTTGAACATTAGCGGAATGAAAAGCGTTTCGTTTATCTTCGCCATTGATAATTACGTTTGCACTCATACTAGAGGAACCGTCCAGCAAATGTATCTGCTGTTCTACGAAACGAAGAAAAAGATAGTTTTATTTGCATTTATATAACTAAATATAAGCACTACATTATCTATCATTTATTTTATACATACCCCATGCAGGAACAGCTGTTTTAAGAATAAAGTTTGGAATATAGGTTCCAAGAACCTTAACAAATCTTAAATATTGGAGAATCCCTTCCATCAACATCCACATAAATGCAACAAGAATGAAATAATGAAGCAACACAGCAACTGCTATACAGCCTTTTAAGTCTTGCGTTTGTCCAATTCCCACTATAAATATTATTAAAAAACAGAGCAATGATAAAGCAAGGTTGAAAAGAGTTTGTTGTGCTCTGCCTTTACGAAGGTGTCTGAAAATAGAGATAAAAAGCGTATCAGTAACAACATGAGGAATAATAAATTTCACAATGGGTCTCAGTGAGTTAGTTAAAATGATAATATACTTATTTCAATAGAATAACCCTTTTAAGAAATGCAATAGTCAATTTCTTGCTTTTATAGTTGATGTGTTCCTATCAGTTTTACTATGTAACCCAGCTTAGTTTTCTCTCAATCGATTTTTAACATTTGAACAGCGGTAAACTACTGTTGCCCACGTTGATAGGGAGACTACGTTAAACATTCAATCAACAAAACCAAATAGACTAAAAATTGACACCTATTCGAGAGAAAAAAATGGAACGGAAAAGAAATAATGCACTACTGTATACAATAGAAAATGCAGATGATATGAATTAAAAGTCTGCGAAAACATCTTGTCTAATTGTTGTATGTTTGGTATTGTAAATTTGTAAATTCATAAGCCTCCAAAGCCAATCTGTTCAAAAGTTTAAACTTTTGTTTAAAAATGTAATATAAGGTTTGATTAAAGTCAAATGCTTTTAAGGAACAGGTTCTAATGAAAGTAAATTCTTTTAAGGGTCATTTGTTAATTTTCTATAATAATTGATGACCAATTTAACAAATATTAATTTTGGCTCCTTGATTCTCCGTGGAACTAAATCCACATGCGTTACATCTGAACAGGTTTATTGCGGAGTCGGCTCCAATTGACAAACACATATAACGAGAAAAATAAATAACAGGTTTCATAACAAGGCAATTAGTATATCCCAGTTTGTTAGAAACTAGGTGGAGAAACAATGAACGAATTAAACATTCCTTTATATGAATAAACCATTGTACACGAATCCTTTCTCCTTTCGATATCCCTTTGTTTAAAAAGACATTCATTTCGTAGCGGTACAAGTAAGAGAAGTGGACTATAAGAGGGATTCTGGGTCGTGGAAAACAATGACGGATTCATTAGTAATAGTTTAATGCTGTTCTGGCAGAAAAAAAAAGGCGACACGACAGTCAGGGCCTATTCAAAGACGATTACTTCAAAATATTAAAATATTTAAAAAATGACCTTCAATATGCTAAAACGAAAGATTAAAGTGAAAACACGACTTGTTAAAAATAAGCAGCACTACATATATGTGATAAAAAAAATCAATTCATTTGAAACTGATTGTCCGTACATATATGGATATGTTGGAATTCCAATTTCTTTTACAAAAACAACATGATAAGAATAGAAAACTTTTGGATTTACCAACTCATCCCAATAAAACCTGATAAAATCAAACATGGTATTGTCTTCAACATTGAAGCTTGTAGTATTTAACACTTACGTAGCGAAACAAAAGTCACTAAAAAATAGTATCATTTGAAAATCAAAGGGAAGTTAGACATTCTGTTTAGTCTACACTAAGCAACGTTGTGGTTTGAAAGCAAATATAACGTAGAAGGAAATCTGTTTAACCGTTTTAAACCTTTAATCACATTGCTAATATTCTAAACATATCAGTACCAAATAGTCGGTTAAAATTACATCTTTAGGCAACTAATAATTGTTGTTGTGCAATAGTATTCATCTTTTGACTGGTTTATCCAAGCTGCAATATATTTACACGGAAAGTGTTGTTAGTGGCTGTTCAACCAGAACTATTTTTATTGCACCATACTGTTTTAGGTTACTATATGCATGCTTTTAATTGTTCTAACTCTAAATAAATACATTTATATTTTTTCAGTTACCAATGAAATGATATTACTTTTATTTCGTTTTCGTATTTAAAAAGTATGCCATGTTTAACATCATTATTGTTAGTTCCTAAATGACCAGAAACACCTTCTATTCAAGTCATTGTTTAACATTGCAATGATGTAGCAAATACGTTAGTGTTTTCGTTGATGATATGCATAACTTGTTACAGCAATATCATAAGAAAAATATGACAAGAATCATGATCACCGTTAAAAATATACTGTAATACAATACACAGAACAAGACTACACAAATACGGAGTGTGATAATGTTGAATACTTGAGAGCATTCACTTATTTTCGTCTATCCACGATGGATACCTTCCTGATTTCCGGATGGGAGCAACGTTTTTGTTTAAATTGGTAGTTAGTGTAGGTTGGTGACGAATATAATTATATATTTGAATGCAATGACTGCATATGTTACAAAAAGTCAAAATACAGGCAAATTCTCTGAACTTATGTCAAGTACAAGAAAACCAATTCTGAAAAAGCTTTTCTCTTTTTTTTGTAACTAATGTAACCTCTCTCAATTGTTTGTACATATTTTAAAAATTAAATGTCTGTATTTGTTGTCTCTGTACCGATGTAATGCATTGCTTTATGGGAATAAAGATATACTAGTAACTGCAAAAACGTATGAAATAAAAAAAAAAACCAAACACACACACACACCTATGTATCTATTGATCTTACACAACAGGACAGAAAACTAAAACAACTCCAGTAAACTCATCTGAGCAACAACTACATATTTAGTACTACAGTAAAAGTGGTGATCACTTATCGCTCCGTAACTACGTACTTGGCCTTTATAACAACTCATCCATATATTTTCCATTATAGTTTTAAAATTATAATAATATGAACGGCTGATGCTGATGTTAGTTGGTATTTTTGATGAGTTTAAGACGAAAATCATAAATCGATTACCTAGGCATTATTCAATATTGATATCCTTAAATACAAATTACTTGCTAACATTCATTCAGCTATGTAAAAGTTTGAAAAAATCTAATTACCGAAAATTTAAGATTGAAAATTTCTTACTTAAAAACAATGAATGAAACTATAGTAAGCGATAATCCAATTATGGAAAGTATTAGGCCAATCCAAGATATAATGTCCATGGCTAGAGATTCCACTAAATTATCTTGGCCACCAATATTCTGAAAAAATAAAAGAACAGAGACATTATTTGTGACACTTCAAAATTATCATGAGTCAAATGACTTCAATATAATATATTCAGACAACTATATGGTCATACTGATTTAAAACACGTTTTTGTCTAATTCAGTTCTGTGAAATACATTTTCTTAAAACAAACAATTTATCATTCACATTAGCTTATTAACGTGTAAAATTATCGACACTTCTTTTTTGTCGAATAGGGAAGTTTTGAAGAAAAAAAATGAAAACATTATGAGGATATAAGTCGACAAGAATATGAGACGCTTTACATTAGTCGTTTAAATGTAGATAAGGACAGAATATAAAGTACAATGACCGAAAACAAGTTTTTCTAATTCATCTTATATTACCACAATCACTGCAAAATTTGTCAAATGATCACAAACACAAACATATCGTCCATATTCTGTTTTATTCAACTGACAACCGTCGGTGGCCCATCCACCAGATGTATCATAGAGGTCGTAGTTCCAATATCCACATACGGAAGATTCGACGTCCTGCAAGCGGAGATTAATTATAATTTTTCAACCAATAAATAATCTAACATTCTGGCCGAACGAGAACACACAACAGTTGCATACAATTTGTGATCACAGTTATTCAATGTTGTTTACATAACTATTGCTATAAAAGAATATGCAGTATACGGATTCATATCATATGCTAATAAAGTACAACAATGAAATACAGAAGTATCACAGATGCGACCATCTAATTTTATTGTCACTATATGTTTCATCACATAGTTTTTTTTAAACTTTTCCTAAATATAGATTTTATCATACATTTTTGAAAAATATATTTAAAAAATATTGGTCAGCGTCCCTTTTTCTAATGCTTCCAGTTATGCCAAGTTATCCAACAAGTGAGTTTAGAATTTAGAAAAAAATATTTTTTATAGATGCTATTAGTTATCAAAGGTACCAGGATTATAATTTAGTACGACAGACGCGCGTTTCGTCTTCATAAGACTCATCAGTGACTATATCTTGGTAAAGAAAATCACTTCTCGCAATCCATAAAGGGTTACAAATTTATTAAGAAAAAAAACTGTCTATATATTAGCAGTAAAAAAGATTTTTTTTCCAGAAAAGTATTGGAAATGAAAAAAATGTGTTTTTAATAGTTTGCTTCAGACATAATATTAATCATAAAATAGTTTCATAAAAATTCTATGAAGGTTGGTCAAAGTAATTGATGTGTAACAAACTTTAATCCAAGACTGTATCTCATTGTTAACAGTCAATTCATCAGTACCATACACAAAATATTCATTTTTTTTTCTCTGGATAGTATATATTTAGGATATTAATTGGCGTCTGTCCAAATTAAAAAAAAATATCGTGAAGTGAAGGCTGACTAAAAAACTTTAAATTGAGCCTGAAAAACAAAACAAGTGCAATTATCAGTAAATTACGGAAAACTGAAAATATTTTTTTCTATTTTTCACTTAAGAGATTGTCTTCAGTTGATTCTATGCGACTGCCAAACAAGTGGAAGTTTTAGTTAGCTAAAAAAAACCAAGTTTAATTCACAAAATTATGGACTTCTCATTGCGACGTCCTACCGTACATAACATACATGTATGTGTCAAATCACCACACGCCCTATTTAACTAAATTTTTTAGAATTTTCACAGGGCTACTCATCGTTATAATTTTGTTTTTCTATTAATGTAACGGTGATGACGATATGATTTACAACTAACATTTTCAATTTTATAAAAAAAAATTGCGACAACTCAAATGAACTTTATGAAATTTAGAATATAAAAGATAAAACGTTTTAATCAATATTCATCCTTTTAATTTCCCGAAACACACTTGTATTTGTATGGTCCAGGCATATACGATTATGAACATACGCGTATCATCCATATAGCTGCATTGTCCGAAACATTTATTCTTTTCTTTAAGCAGTATTTTTGCATAATAAAGAAATTAGCCATTCGACACATGGCGGCCATTTTGGATTTTGGCAGCCATTGTGATTTTTTTTTAGATGGCTCAATATCCAAAAATGGTTATCATCATCATAACTCACAATCTGCTGCAAAATTTCATGCTTTTACCAGTAAGTGATCAATTGTGCCAAAATATTGGACTAAGCCGCTGAACTTGCACAGTTCGTAGACTTTTATATATATATTTTTTATGTGTTATGTTGTCGTTTTGAGACAATCAGAGACCTGATAATATGAAGGATGGCTATTTTTAATGGTCATAGGTTTCACATCAGTAAAGGTATTGCTTTCTTATATATAGTCGATTGAAATATTTCAAGCCTGCTTAATATTTGTTTGTAGCATTACTCATGCTATATAAAGACATGCAGATGGTGTTGGTATGCAGTGTTTTTACTTATAAATAATAAATGGTTACAAACTTGTCAAACATTCGCACAACGTTTTGTTAAATATACAAAGTTATCAAAGGTATCATGATTATAATCTGATACACCAGACGCGCGTTTTGTCTACATAAGACTCGTTAATGACGCTTAGATCGAAGTAGCTTAAAAAGTCAAACAAGTGTAAAGTTGAAGACAATTGAGGAACCAAATTCCAAAACGTTGTACCAAATACGGCGAAGGTAATCTATGCTTTGGATAAGAAAATCATAAGTATATAGAATTTACCCTACTTTTGCAAACAGTTAATTTATAAAAATGACAATATAATGATATTCATGTATATTCATGTCAACACAGAAGTGCTGACTACTGGGCTGGTGATACCCTCGTGGACGAAATGTTATATTAGAACTGAACATACTAGTATATAAAAGCAGCATCGATTGAAATTAAATGGACTAGAATGAACAAATATTGATATCGACAAATACGTTTCAGTCTATAGTAACAGAACATGAAATTCCAAAATTTACTTACCGCAGTCGGATAAAACAGAGTCTGAACTTTGTATTCACCAAGAGAACGAACAGGAATTCCATCTATAAAAATACTTGATGCAATAACTCTGCTGTTTGGTAGGTACTGTCGGACATCTGATCGTACAGAAAACAAATTCCAATTTCTGTATATATTGAAAGATATTCTTGTGGCATTTGGAAATTCTGTAATTTAAGACAAATATAATACCTTACACAATATATGTATAAATAAAGACGATGGTTGATGTGCAATTTCGTCTTTACAACGAAAAAAAAAGGTACTGCACGTCACAGTCCCAGTATTTAGAGTCAAGTACTTCAAGGCAAAAACATACAGAAGTCTTTTAATTAGTCAAAAGAGCACAATAGATAACAATGTCTTTAATTCTATTATATTAAATTTTGACGACATGAGATGACGAAACTTATGTAGTTGAAAACAAATCTTGCAAAAAAGAACGAGAAGCAATTTGATTTGCTATAATCGATCTTTTAGAAATGAATATTATTTCTAATTCAGTTTTTGTTCTTAGGTAAGAAAAGATACATTTAGATAAAAAAAATCTTGACTTATAGCGACGCCCAGCATGATAAATGATAAAGACACTTCAATTATTGGAAAACGTATGTTTACTGTTTATCCTGTCTGTAAATCAATGGGGAAAGATTTTCTTAAAACAGATTCATTCAAACTCTCACTATGACTATAATTGTACTCGCACAAAATAATAAAAAAAAATAATATACAGTGAATTAAACTTTTGCCACAGTACTAAGTAGAAGAATAAGAAAACCAATGAGACAAATTTCCATCCAGAAATGCAGGAATACCAAGTTTTTCTACCTTATTGAAGATAAGGCTTTATACAATAGTTTGAGGCCAACACATACACATCAAATTTGAACAGGCGTGACAAAAAACGGATTGTGTAAAAGAGGTGAGAAAGATACCAGAGAAACATTTTTTTTGAAAAACAGTATCCTGACGATTATAAAATATATATTCAAAGCAACATTTGTATAGAACTATTCCAACTCAATCAATGTATGCGTAAATGTCTAATGCATCATTTTTTCTCTAAAAAATACAACGTGTATACCTTTACTGCTTATTGGTTGAATCTATTTTGGAATCTATTTTTGGAAAAAAACACTTATTTGGTTCCACAATAATAAGATTTATTCCTATGAAGAATAAATCCGGTTATCGGAGGAAAGTGGGCTTACGTTTTGGGAGTTGTCCCGCTTTGAACACGTGGTGGAACTTGTTATGTATTATGAGTCACGTTAATTATTTCAACCTTGATAACTGTGACGTCATCATTCTTTCTTTACCACGTACGATACAGCAGAGGGAAGACGCAAAAAATTGGGTTCCGTATGAATTAACTAATGTTTGTTTCAAAAGTTAATAATATTTCTTTGATTTGGTATATGAAATGGATGTCTTTCAAAAAATCTTATTTTACTGGAAAGGTTCGGAAAGTTTGAAAGATAGGAAAAGCACATGGTTTTGATCCAGTATAAAATAGTGTTAAAGATTTTATATCTTTTGTTGTTTCTTCTGTAAAGAGTTTCTAAATATTTCATTGTAAATTTTTAATTGTTGGTTTAATTCAGTGGAAATCATGAATTATATTTCCAAAAATAGAAATTTTAACAGACCCGTAATTTCAGATAAAAACTGCGCACATGGTTTTAAAGACACGTGTCGCATGGACGTCTGCGATTTTAAAACTATCGTTATATGAAATGTTTCATCTGCTACACAGCAAGCAATTTAAAGAGAAACCAATAATGAATAAATGTATGAAGTTTATAAAATATACAGATCTAACATTGTTGGGTTGATGTTTAGACGAGTTGTATAGATATTATAACTTTTCAACGGTCGTTTCACTAATATTATTGTAGTAATTTTTCAGTTTTAAAAACCAAACATCTTATGGAAATCGGGAAAGCATATCGTATGTCACAAAGGCCCTTTAAAAGTCCTTATAAATGCAGCCAAAGGCACAGGGTACAGCAGAGGGGCGTACCGACACCGTTGGGAAACAGATCTAGCAATGTCGTTGGACAGCATACTTCCACGCAAGTTTTAGCTACATGTATGATGACTCCAGAACTTAGGAATGAAGTTGTTCAGATTGTCAATGACAATGCCCTTATTCACTCTCCAGCTTCTGTTAGTGTTACATCTCCTGACTCAGTCAATGAAAGGCAACTATCGAATACAGGTATAACACAAAGTTCTAATATTTGCCAATAACTAGTGCAAATGATAATCTATGTTTAAATGTTTCACAAAACTCGGAACAAAATAATTAATGGTGAATATGTAGATTTAGGTATATATTGCTTTAATACAAATTCAGGCACAGAACAGTAGATACAAATGGACAGCTGATTATCCAAACTAAACTAAGTAAAAAGATTACTGATATTAACACATGGATAGATGCTTTCCTTATTTACATAAGTATTTATGTTGGTGTACATTTAGAAGATGCACCTTACTTAACCGAATACATACATGTTAAAATATTTTGTGTATCCGTGCTTCCAGTGCAAAAATTTACAAAATCTCTCATTAGAGGGTAGTGTTGGTCTTGCATACCTACCAGTTTCTATTGATAATGAGTGTGCACTTATTCATAATTTAGTGATAAATAAAAAGTTAACCACAGTTTCCATCTTTTATCTTAGATAGTTCAAATTTAATTTAATTTTGTAGAAATCTTCTAGTTTCTGTTTGAAATTACTATTACAATGCTTGTTAAAGGGTATTCCAATATTTATTTCATTAATTCAGATAATTTATTAGACCACAAATTTTCTCTGTACTAAGTTGATATTTTAATAGGATTGATTGATTGTTGGTTGCTTAATGTCCAGTGGCAAATATTTCAGGCATATCTATCAGGACGAATATTTACACAGTGTCTGTTAATTGTGTCATTTTAGGATAATTTAGTTTGTATCAAGCGGATACATTGTTATGGCACAGTGTCTGTAAATTATGTCTTTTTAGAATAACTTAGTTTGTATCAAGGAGATATTCTGGTAGGAAACATCGTCTGTAAGTTGTGTCTTTTTAGGATAATCTAGTTTGTATCAATTAGATCCATTGATAGGACAAAGTGTCTGTAAATTGTGTCTTTTAAGGATAATATAGTTGTATCAAGTAGATACATTGATAAGACACAGTGTCTGTAAATTGTGTCTTTTAAGGATAATATAGATTGTTTCAAGTAGATATGTTGATAGGACAGTGTCTGTAAATTGTGTCTTTTAAGGATAATATAGTTTGTATCAAGTAGATATGTTGATAGGACAGTGTCTGTCAATTGTGTCTTTTAAGGATAATATAGTTTGTATCAAGTAGATATGTTGATAGGACAGTGTCTGTAAATTGTGTCTTTTAATGATAATATAGTTTGTATCAAGTAGATATGTTGATAGGACACAAGTGTCTGTAAATTGTGTCTTTTAAGGATAATATAGTTTGTATCAAGTAGATATGTTGATAGGACACAGTGTCTGAAAATTGTGTCTTTTAAGGATAATACAGTTTATATCAAGTAGATATGTTGATAGGACAGTGTCTGTAAATTGTGTCTTTTTATAAGGATAATATAGTTTGTATCAAGTAGATATGTTGATAGGACACAGTGTCTGTAAATTGTGTCTTTTTAGGATAATTTAGTTTGTATCAAGTAGATACATTGATAGGACAATGTCTGTAAATTGTGTCTTTTAAGGATAATATAGTTTGTATCAAGTAGATATGTTGATAGGACAGTGTCTGTAAATTGTGTTTTTTAAGGATAATTTAGTTTGTATCAAGTAGATACATTGATAGGACAATGTCTGTAAATTGTGTCTTTTAAGGATAATATAGTTTGTATCAAGTAGATATGTTGATAGGACAGTGTATGTAAATTGTGTTTTTTAAGGATAATTTAGTTTGTATCTAGTAGATACATTGATATGACACTGTCTGTTATTTGTGTCGTTTAAGGATAATTTAGTTTGTATCAAGTAGATATGTTGATAGGACAGTGTCTGTAAATTGTTCCTTTTAAGGATGATATAGTTTGTTTCAAGTAGATATGTTGATAGGATACAGTGTCTGTAAATTGTGTCTTTTAAGGATAATATAGTTTGTTTCAAGTAGATATGTTGATAGGACACAGTGTCTGTAAATTGTGTCTTTTAAGGATAATATAATGTGTATCAAGTAGATATGTTGATAGGACACAGTGTCTGTAAATTGTGTCTTTTAAGGATATTTTAGTTTGTATCAAGTAGATACATTGATATGACACAGTGTATGTAAATTGTGTCTTTTAAGGATAATTTAGTTTGTATCAAGTAGATATGTTGATAGGATACAGTGTGTGTAAATTGTGTCTTTTAAGGATAATTTAGTTTGTATCAAGTAGATACATTGATATGACACAGTGTCTGTAAATTGTGTCTTTTAAGGATATTTTAGTTTGTATCAAGTAGGTACATTGATATGACACAGTGTCTGTAAATTGTGTCTTTTAAGGATAATTTAGTTTGTATCAAGTAGATACATTGATAGGACACAGTGTCTGTAAATTGTGTCGTTTAAGGATAATTTAGTTTGTATCAAGTAGATACATTGAATATGACACAGTGTCTGTAAATTGTGTCTTTTAAGGATAATATAGTTTGTATCAAGTAGATACATTGATAGGACAAAGTGTCTGTAAATTGTGTCTTTTAAGGATAATTTAGTTTGTATCAAGTAGATACATTGATAGGACACAGTGTCTGTAAATTGTGTATTTTAAGGATAATTTAGTTTGTATCAAGTAGATACATGGATAGGACACAGTGTCTGTAAATTGTGTCTTGTAAGGATAATTTAGTTTGTATCAAGTAGATACATTGATAGGACACAGTGTCTGTAAATTGTGTTGTTTAAGGATAATTTAGTTTGTATCAAGTAGATACATTGAATATGACACAGTGTCTGTAAATTGTGTCTTTTAAGGATAATATAGTTTGTATCAAGTAGATACATTGATAGGACAAAGTGTCTGTAAATTGTGTTGTTTAAGGATAATTTAGTTTGTATCAAGTAGATACATTGATAGGACACAGTGTCTGTAAATTGTGTATTTTAAGGATAATTTAGTTTGTATCAAGTAGATACATTGATAGGACACGGTGTCTGTAAATTGTGTATTTTAAGGATAATTTAGTTTGTATCAAGTAGATACATTGATAGGACACAGTGTCTGTAAATTGTTCCTTTTTAGTATTTTTTATTTGTATCAAGTAGATACATCAGAAACATAGTGTACATGTCTAGTGGCTTTCGAAGCGTTCCGTAAATTGTATAATTATGATATCATTTGGCCACCACTTTTAGAATGACTTAAGGCATTTTTATTGCATGCAACTATATTTATTGCTTATATGTCACTTGAAACAAATTAAATGGGTTTATAGGACAGCTAACTGTTATCCGTAAAGAAAGATCACGTTGAAAAATTTTGCTATTATTGTTATCCCATTCTCAAAAACGGATCAATTTTGTCATGGTACATGTATAGAAATAACAGAAACTAAACTAGAATATTGTCTAATTTATTTGTTAAAAAATATAAAATGCAAAAACCAAAGGTTAAAGTCTCCTTATTCTCTGACTTTGGTGACAAGTACCAGTGTTCATGTGTTCTAAGTTTTAAAAGTTTGAATACATGTAGGAATAATGGATTCAGTTTCATTTTGAATCGGAGATATGGTAAAAACCAATAAGCATAAATAAAGCAGCCACAAGAATGTACACCTTTGCCGCTCAGCTATATATACAATTGGGAGGTTGTTACATAAAATAGTATGAAATATATAATAAGCCCGATATATTCACATCTGACGGCGTTACTTTATCTCATGTGGGCAATTGTTTTTTTTTTTTCTTATTTCATTACAGGGTAATTTAAATATAAATATATGTGTGTGGTCATTTAAAAGTACGGTCACGGCGGGTGTGTTGTGTCGCTACCGCATTTGTGGCGGTGGTCGAACTCAGTGTCCAATAACTCTTGGCATAGCCACTGAATTCGACCATGTGGCGAAAATAGCGACACAACATCTACAAATATATTATGCTTCTTATAATGGAATTATGTATCCGCTGAGCTTCTGTTTCCCAGGGCCAGCATCCGATATATTTTGGAAGCAATAATGTTAATAAGGATATTATATTGATATATAAGGAAATGACATTATAAGGAATAACAATAAGGTGGAAATAAAGAATAAGAATAATGTGGAAATAAGGAATAAGGAATGGACAATAATGTGGAAATAAGGAATAAGGAATGGACTATAAGGTTTAATTATATATATACTAGGGACTTGCCAATTATGTTTCTCGGCAGTCCCATTCTTTGTCAAGCCGTGGCCGTACAATTTTGTACTTTTGCCAAATAAAATATTTCTTACTTTATATATTTGTATGTCATTTGGCCCCACGTTGTCTCAGATAATAAGATTTATTCCTATGAAGAATAAATCCGGTTATCGGAGGAAAGTGGGCTTACGTTTTGGGAGTTGTCCCGCTTTGAACACGTGGTGGAACTTGTTATGTATTATGAGTCACGTTAATTATTTCAACCTTGATAACTGTGACGTCATCATTCTTTCTTTACCACGTACGATACAGCAGAGGGAAGACGCAAAAAATTGGGTTCCGTATGAATTAACTAATGTTTGTTTCCAGTACTTTAGCTTATCCTTAAAAATTCTTAATTTCTCCTGTACATGTTTTCCGTTAAATAAACTCACTATTAATTAGTTCAACTGGAAGAATAATAGAAGCGTCAACTGTTTCTAAGTTAACATTTGATCCGTTTATCAAGTTCTGTATTGTACTGTTGGTCAATGCTACCGGGAAACTGCCTCCTTCGATTTGTATACCAAAGATTGTCGAAGATAGTGCAGATATATCGTACACCTCCATGAGAATATTTTCCCTCACCCATCTAATTCCAGGCTGTCCTTGTAAATCAAGAAAACGGGGAATGGTGTTGATAACTTCTAATAGTCTATTCAAACAAAAAAAAACAAATAATGATAAATTCACGATTCCAAATTTAATTGCACCAGATGTGCATTTCGACAATAAAAATCTCTTCTGAATCAGTGATGCTCGAGTGTTATTACTATCACTGGGTAGAGTCTGCTGGTGGACTGTTAGTCCCCAAGGATGTCACGCCAGTACTTCGGTTCGTGCAATACAATACATATATTGTGTTAATAAAATTTTCTGTTTGAAAAATTTAAAAACTATTAATTAGGGAATGTATTTCCACCATGCATAGCTTTAATTCCTTGCCCTGCTTTGGCCATATTTTTGTCCTTTTTGTTTTATTGGCTCTTCAGTTTTTAAATAAGTTTTGAATTTAAAAAAAAAATCGTCCTCGAGCATCAGTGAAGATACTTTTATTGTCGAAACGCGCATCGAGCGCCGACAAATTAGTACTGTTAATGTTATTATGATACGATACGTTGTGGGTTACGAATAAACAAGTATAAATGGTATACAAAAAAATAACAGTTTTAAGTAAGTTATAAAGATATGTTATAGTGGGCAAAGAACTGATTTTAATGAAGAACTTTTCATTTAACTTGCATTTCTAATTTATAAACCGTCAGAAAGAACCAAAAGAAACATTAGTCAAAATAAGGAAATTACTTTGAAAAAAAACATGTCATTTGTCCTAAATGGTATAAAGAGTTTAGTATGAAACTGAAATATCCCCGTTATATGTTATTATTCAAATCAAATCAAATCAAATATTTTATTGTCATATAAACTTTACAGTTTGTGACCAACATATATTAATACAATAAACACAATAAACATATATACATACATATTAAACATACAAAATATCAACAGCATTAAAATGTATAACAACAAACAAGTTGTTAAGAGTCCCCTGCCCTCAGTTCTAATGACTTTTTCAAGAAGGATCCTAACTTATTTGTTTGTAAAGGCGATGATGGATTTAGTAAATAATGAATTTTTTCTTCTTCATTTAAATTATTAAAGTTATTATTTTCTGTACATATGTGATGAAAAAATTCATTTCTTAGAGTTTTATTATACTCACAATATAGTAAAAAATGTTTCTCATCCTCTAGTATTTTACATTTATGGCAAAGACGTTCCTCTCTTGGGATTTTAAAATATCTCCCCTTTTCAATCAAGAGGGAGTGATCACTTATTCTAAATTTAGTGATTAATCTCCTTATCTGAAAATTAGATGTATTTAGATAATATTCTAGTTTGTAATCTTTTTTAAGTTTTTTATAGAGAAAAAATTTACTTTTATCATCGATGTTTTGAAATTTATTTTGAATTAAATCTTCATATCTATTTTTCATTTTTAACTTTATATCGTTTTTTATTTTATTTACATCTTTTATGTCCTTACAAGTAGAAAGAATATTAAGGTCAACCTTAGTCTCTTTGACAATATTTTTAGCATATGTATACCATGAGTAAGTTCCTGTCAAATCTAGAGACTGTGCTAGAGAAAAAGCTTCCTTTAATAATGGATTAATATTATTATTATATAGTCTAGCTAAATATAAAAGGGTTTGTGTTTTAATAAAACATTCTATAGGCAATCTTCCTAATTCAACTCTTGCTCCTAAATTGGATGCATTTTTTCTTATCCCTAGAGTAGATTTACAAAATTTAAGATGCATATTTTCTATGGGGGTTTTGTCTATAAAATCAAGTTGATTAATTTCTTTTCCTGAAGTTAAGGCTCTGCTTTTGGCTCGATGAAAAGAAATATATGTATCCAAATATGTTACTTCTGAATTATAGGTCATAATTGGTTTTACTAAAGAATCAAAAAGATTATTTGCTACTTTTATAGGTAGATTATTCAATGATTTAGTATATGATTTTATTGCAAAAAATACTTTTTTTGCTTTTTTTGTCAGCTCTAAAGTACTTTGTGATAAATTTCCATTACATTTTATCAACATTCCCAAAAATGAATATTCTGTTACACTCTCTATGGCTTTATTCTCATAGTAAATATGTGATGTTTCACTTTTATGTTTCTATTACAATGCTTTTATGTTGTTATTCTATTATAACTTTGAAAATACTTTGAACGACAAAATTAGTTTATATATCAGCCTGTGTGACGTTTACATTCTGACGTCTAACACGCGATTCTACACAAAAGTTGATGTGAACCTAGCCATTTAGCCACAGAACTTCAAATATTTCAATCCTTTATGGGTTGATTTAAATGCAAAAATAGGTAAGCTATAAACGTGGTTGGTGAATTTGATATATGTTTTTGTTGTGCTTCTTTGTTTATTATTTGTTTTGTTTTGTTCTGATTGCGATGGTGACATGGTGATGACTGCTGTAACCATGCATATTTTGTCAATTTTACCTATTATGTCTGTTTTGTTAACGCACCGTTATAAGTATAAAAGAATTTGATGCGACTGTCACACAAGTTAGAAGTTTAGCGCTATAAAACCAGGTTCAATCCATTATTTTCTACATTTGAAAATGCATGTTCAAAGTTAGGAATATGACAGTTGTTGTCCATTCGTTTGATGTGTTTTATCATTTGATTAGGGACTTTCCGTTTTGAATTTTCCTCGGACTTCAGCCTTTTTGTGATTTTTGTGAAGAAAAGGATAACTATTGCTGTTCGTGGATGTCCATATAAAATGTATTCGGAGTCAGTGCCATGTGGTAAATTTCTAAAGTATATTATGGTATTCTTGATTATTTCAGCAAAATTATCATCAACGTAATGGCAATTGTTATGACATTTTCTATCTTTGTAGCACAACGCAAAAGCAACAAAATTTTACGAATCCAAAAAGTCAACTTCAAAATGATATGAAAACTTTTATACAGTTCCAAAATATCCAAACGTACAACCAAAGTTTGAAAGAAATATTTAAATATGGTTGTAAATATTTTATTGCAGTTATTATATGGGATGTGTATTGTGTTGATAAATCTAAACGATCTTTTCTTAAAAATGTACAAAAAAAGGAAAAATCTTTTAATTGACAGTGGCGGATCCAGAAATTTTCATAAGTGGGGGCCCACTGACTGACCTAAGAGGGGGCCCGCTCCAGTCACGCTTCAGTGATTCCCTATATAAGCAACCAAATTTTTTTCCAAAAAGGGGGGGGGGGCCCGGGCCCCCTGGGCCCCCCCTAAATCCGCCTCTGATTGACAACCTACTCTGTAAACATATTTATTTTAATTGTTTTAACCTACACATACACAACTTCAAATCGTTTGACATAATATTTTTACTTTGAAAAACCATTAATAGCAGACAGGTTTGCTCGAAGACAAAGATGTGAAAAATATTTATATGTTGGTGTTGTAACATGATAAAGACTATACGCAAGACTCTGATAATTGGTGACATGAAAAAATCTTCATATTTGTATTTGTTCAGGCAAAGTTGACCTTGCACGAAATTGAATTTTTAAGGTTTATTTTGGTCATATAGCTCTTCGGTTCTTATACATCATAGGCTTTCAAGTACGTTATATAGTACATGTACAATAGTGCTATATGTATATAAAAAAATGTAACCTTTTAAACAGTTTTCGATAATCATTGAAAACAGTTGATCTAAGCATTGTAAATCAAAGATTATTTGATTAAGTCAGATTAAGTTAAACTGACAAAATTTATACGTTCATGATATAGGCGAACGAGTAAACACTGACATGTTTTTTAATGACACATCTTAAACTGTTTTTTTCAAACAAAAAGGATGTCGTATTAATTAGTGTTGCAATTTATGGGGTACCTGTAGCTAAAGAAGAAGCGATATCCTTGATAAAATATCAATGATATCTTCAAGAGTAAGAGTAGAAGCTACTCCATTTTACTCTTTCATATTTTGCAATGGTTAAATTTAGAGACGAACATAATACCAAAATATTATATAAATACTTGATCTTAAATCATTAAATGATATGCTTTATATATTTAAGAAAAAAAAGAATTTAGACATTTTTTTTTTGGAACTGAATGTTTTTGTACTTAATGCTCTTGAACTTCGAAATTTATTTGGCCTTTTTTTTTTTTTTAAACTTTTTTTTTTAATTTGAGCGCCACTGATGAGTCTTTTATGTCAAGCGTCTAGCGTGAATACAAAATTAAATCCTGGTATCTATGATGAGTTTATTTTCAGGTGAAAACTGAAGAAAAAAATAATCTAGTCCCGAAAACTGCATTATGAAAATGAGTACAAGTTTGTTCATAACGGTCGAGTAATATTTCAAATAATATATCTCTAAGATAAACAGTTATGGATAATGTGACTCACAGATAGTATGAACTTAAATTCTTGCTTTTGATAAAAGGTGGATGCAATGTTATTAAAATAAAATAATTGAATTATTAAATGCGATTACCATGTACTGAAGTCATACTGAAAGTTCTAATACATAATTAACATATTTTGTTTTATAGATAGTACCTGTTTGTTGCACTGCCATCTTCTTGGGCAAGTTTGATTGTTTCTGGTTCGACGCTTAAAACACTATTGATTGTATCAAGGCTGTCTGTCAAGGCCTAGAAAAAAGACAGCTCATCAATATCTATTTACTTTGAAACAAAAGTAAATTTGAAACCACAGAGAAATAATTAAATAAGCAAAAATATGCAAATGCCCAGTTATTTACTGCAAGTCCTCAACAGGAAAACTGCTTGAATTATGTTTTTTTTTAATATATATTATTAGTTCCATTGATGATATCACCAGCCCAATATACATTACTTTTGTATTGGCATGAAAACACTGATAATGTGTGTTAAAATTCGCTGTTACAAAAGGTTAAAATATATTATAAATTAAGGAATATATTTCGCTCCTGCAAAACTCTGATTTTATCATATTCTGGCCTCATGCATAAGTAAACAGACATTTATTATCGAAATGCACATCTGGTGCAGACAAATTGGCACCTTTGGTATCAAATTGATATGAATTCGGATGTTCTATTTAAGAAGAAAAAGGAAACTCTAATGCCGTTAATCCAAGAAACTTTACAGTTAAATACGACTCATATTATGGTTTCATTTTCAAGTTACAGTTGTCGATTAATGATGTACATGTATACCAGATAACATATCTCTGTCTTTGAATTTCTGTAAATTTGTGCGATGGGAAAGGTGTTTTTGAATGAAGGACAACGAAAAAAGAGCGGTTCATTTGATTTTTTAATGGTGCTTGTAGGGAACTTTTCTAATAAAATCTCTATCTCAACTTCGTTTAGCGGAGACCTAGAGAATGACATTTAATGCACACATTGTTTTTTTTAACTATATATTTATCCTGAATGCCGTTTATGTTTCGCAGGTAAATTGATACCCTTTCCACTATTTTTTTTTAATAAATTATATCCTCTTCAAAAAATAGACCGTTCTTAACTGTTCTTAATATTAAATACTGAAATGATCCATTTTTTGCAGCATTGTAAATATTAGATTGCTTTGTTAAAAAAATAATGCATCATTATTGTAGAGAACTAATTGGTGTGATGGGCACTTGGAGAACTAATTGGTTTAATTGGTATATTGCAGTTTTTGAATTAAAACCGACGTTATATCTATTTAAAAGACCTTTAAAATTTATTTTTAAAACTATCTATAAACTACCTACTGTTTCTTATATTTTTCTTTGTTTCCACCTTTAGCCCTCGATGTTACATTTTCTTCTGCAGGTTTTGCGAAATTAGTCAAACTACGTTTACGTAAGATAATAATGTTTTTAAAATCTCAAAGTAACAAATGATCTCTAGCTACTAAAGCCAAATTCACAATGAATGTTATGTCTGTTTTTGCCTCTTCTTTAAGAATTAAGACACTGAGCAAATAATTCGTCACTCGTTTAATTGATTGAAAATACCTAATTTTGTCATTTTTGTGGCCGTCTGGACTTCCCCCTTTTGAACTTTCCTTGGTATTTTTTATTATATTTTCTTTTAAAAAAGGATAAAAAGTCAATCATTATATGGAATAACTTACAATTAATTAAATTTCAGCAAATTGTAAACTGAAAACCAAGAATGTCACAATCTGATACCATATCTTGAGTTATCTTCGAAAAATCATAATCGACTTGTTTTATTGAATTATACGGTTTTCGTTGACCCTCTTTGTTGAGGTTATGATTGTGAGAAATTTATAAAATGGTTTCCAACAGAACTTCCGTTAAATCGAAAAGCATACAAATAAACTAAACAGAATTTGTTCATTTGATTGCTTAAATCTACGTGATTTGGTCTCTGGTGGATAATTGACTAATGTTCAATCGTACCACATCTTCTTTTTATATGAAATATTCCAAAAAAAAAAAATATACTCGAATGAATGGGCTAAATACTCAGCTATGGTATTTGTTTCATCTTTAATATAGCATCTTCAAATTTAAAAAAATGCATCATACAAAAATTTATCCATGTACCAGGATTATAATTTAATACGCAGGACGCGCGTTTCGTCTCATAAGACTCATCAGAGACGTTCAGATCAAAATAGTTATAAAGCCAAACAAGTTCAAAGTTGAAGAGCATTGAGGACCCAATATTCCAAAAAGTAAAGTGTTTACACGTTTATTTTTTACTCTCCAAGAGCATTTATTTTGACCGCTTAACGCTGGTTTTAATTTAGAAAATAATTGGAATCATGTTTATTATCAGATGGGGAAAATGTATGACAATTGTGTTAACAAAATTAAGCATATTTCCCAAAAAAATTGTGAACTTACTATCTAAACAACAGAAGTTGTATCATTCGTATCTGTCATGTTTCTCTAAAATTTTCAAATCAAAATCAATCAATGGCGTCAAACGTGAAAGCTTAACGGAAAATAAAGGAGGAAGCTAGTGAAAGAGTATGTATATGAAACCGTTATAGAGTTTGTTTGCGTGTCAATATTGATACGAAAGAATAAGAAAAAAAATACATAGACCACATTTATTGATCATATAAAAAAATATATATGCACTTCAATCTAGAATATAATGTTCAATTAAAATAAACGAAAATAACACTCATTGTAAATTTGATCATACTTTACCCTTTCATTCAAATTTGAAACATTAGATGCCTTCACTAATATCTCAGCAGTGTTTATGATATCAATACTTGTAAGTGGAGTTGGGTCAGATGTCAAATTCTTTACAGTTTCTAGAACTTTGTTTACGGTGTTTTCATCAATATTAACCTGCGAAGAAGAAAAATAAACGGATTCAAAATCTTAAAGAGCATGAATAAGAAGCACAAGTCTCTAAGTAGGCACTAATACCTTTACGTAAACGTTATGTCGAAGAAATTCCTTTTAGCATTGATATGGGTCACATGAAAACAGAATTAACTTGCAAATATGTATGTTTGTTTCACTCAAACATCGTTGTTAATATAATGGAATTATATGCGACTGTCAGTCGTGTGAGATGTAGAGCTAGATATAAAACTAGGTTTAATCATCAAATCAAAAACATAAGCAAACACCTGTATCAAGTCCGAAATATGACTTCGTTTGGTGTGTGTGAGCTTTTCATTTTGCCACTTGTCAAAGGACTTTCCGTTTTGAATATTCCTTGGAGTTCGGTATTTTTTGTTTTGACATAAAAAAACAAAAACAAAAAACACACACAAAAAAAAAACACACAAAAAAAAAAAAACCAATAAACAAACAATAAAAAACAACACCAGCAAAAAAAAAACAAAACAAAAAAGCTTCATTTTCCTGGTCAGTAATTATCACTTTTTTCTAATTAATAAAAAACATTTCTAGCTGCGTAATTACGACTACTCTATCATAAATAAATTGTACTGGAATTTTGTGAATACATATCATTGATCTAACATTCATGAACTCACGATCACAGTTGAATTCTTTAAGACAAATGATTCATGTCAATGAGTTCAATTTCATATGAAACCTTCAAGACGGACATTAAAACTTGACAAACATTCCGTTTTTGAACTGCAGTAAACCTATTGCTAATAGCATATAGCAAAGAGATTTAACAACAAAAACTTAACAGGACCAATTAACCATGAAAATGAAGTCCAGAAAAGATGAATCCTGGCAGACAGACATTTAATATTCAATATACCATTATAATAGTTGATTTTTTTCATAGAGCATACGAGATAAGGACATAATCATGAAAACAAAACGTTAACCAATAAAACATGAAAATGAGGTCAAGATCAGTTGAATCCTGCTGGAAGAAAATCAAATATTTCCATACTCTTGACATAGATGACCTATTTCTAATAGTATATGGAATATGAATATGGGAAGGACAACTTAATCTTGATCACGGGTCCCTTTAAATGACTATTCCTACCTAATATAAAGTAAAACTTGGTGAGTTTTGGCATATAAAATTACAAACATGTTGGCTTTCATTAGGTTTTTTTCTTCTGACCAGCTGCTTAGTACTTAAAATGCAACAAACTAAATTGCAATCAACATGTGCAAACTTCAAACAATACAGTCTCATTTCAAAAGTTCTTGAAAAATTGCTAACAGTCATCTACTGAATCTGCATGTACAAGTAGTTAAAATTACTTTCCATGTGTCTGCTTATTCATACATCCCGCACCTTTAAACGGATGCCCAACTTCTACAGGGGTTTTACTGCCGGAAAGTTTTTTCCCCATTCACCCCTAGGGTGAAAATCATTCGTCTCTATATTTCAGCAGTCCCACAAAAGAGATTTTAGAGGACACCAAATGCATTGTTCTGTGAATGCTGAAATTATCGTTGATTATTTGATATATTGTTTTCTAGCAGAAGAAATAGTATTTAGAGACTTCTACAACATTACATGTTTTTTTAACGTAAAGACGTACATCTATATTCTCATAATTTCGAAATTTTGTTTAGGGGTCAGGTGGAACCTGGGATCTAATGCGAGATTTTCTCGCTGCGTTAAACAACAATTTGTGGCTATTGTCTGTGTTCTGCTCTTTGATCGGGTTGTTGTCACTTTGACACATTCCCTATTTCCATTCTCAATTTTAAATTCTAAAAAAAACACCTGCGAATTCAACTTTTATATCTGTCATCCACTTAATGAACTTCTACGAGGGAGCGGGAAGTCAGTGTACAATTGTTTTTTCTCCAAACATTTGTTGGGTGAAAAAAAAACACTCAATGTTACTTTTACGTCGCCAATAGTTGTCACGACATTGCATTGCTTTCTTCTCCCAATATCTAATTACTTATTTTTATTCAGAAACAAGTGAAACTGCGAGCTACTGCTCACTGATGATACCCCCGCCGCAAGTGGATAATTTTAATAGTGTAAAAATATGCAAGTGTTCGGTAAACAGGAAGTTGTTGAGTGATGAATCTGAAAACGCATTACACGGTATAGCTGACTTGTATAAATCCTGAAACCAAATTTCAGAAATCCTTGTATAGTAATTCCTGAGAAAAATGTGACGAACATTTTCAACTTGGCTATCATATGTTAAATCATACAAGTGTTCGGTAAACAGGAAGTTGTAGAGTGATGAATCTGAAAACGCATCACATAGTATTGCAGACTTATATAAACCCTGAAACCAAATTTCAGAAATCCTTGTATTGTAGTTCCTGAGAAAAATGTGACAAAATTTTCAACTTGGTTATCATGTGTAAAATAATACAAGTGTTCGGTAAACAGGAAGTTGTCGAGTGATGAATCTGAAAACGCATCACACGGTATAGCTGACTTATATCAAGTCTGAAACCAAATATTAGAAATCCTGGTAGTGCAGTTCCTGAGAAAAATGTGACGAAAAATTTTCAACTTGGCTATCAGGTGTAAAAATGATACAAGTGTTCGATAAACAGGAAATTGTCGAGTGATGAATCTGAAAACGCATCACACAGTATAGCTGACTTATATCAAGCCTGAAACCAAATTTCAGAAATCCTGGTAGTGTAGTTCCTGAAAAAAATGTGACGAAAAATATTCATGGGACGGACGGACTGACTGACAGACTGACGGACTGACGGACTGACGGACTGATGGACTGATGGACTGATGGACTGACGGAAGGACAGACAGAGGTAAAACAGTATACCCCCCTTTTTTCAAAGCGGGGGTATACTTATATCAATCATCCCAACACTGTTAAGTAATTGTAAACGAAACTTGTAATAAAAAAACTATAACTAGTATAAATACCTCAGTCAAATTCCTGAGAGTATCTGTAACTGCAGACGTGGAAAGATCTCCAAATAAACATTTTTGGTTGACTTGTATATCAACAAATTTTGTAGTAATTCCAATACCACCAACACAACTGGATGTAGCAAGGGGTTGCTTATCTGAAACGATATATCAACATTGCCTATTTCATAAGTACCAAAGCCATCTACCGTCTACGGCAGTTTTTGGAATGCAGCACGTTAAAACTTAAAACGAATGATTGAAAAGAATACCAAAATCTAAAGAATCTATACTACTAAAGGAAGATACCGATATCATTGAACAGCATGTCCTCTGAATCCATACAAAGTAGGAAATATTTGTGGTATGATATAAATAGTATAAATGTAGCGTTTTTTACTGCCTAAATTTGTCTTGGAAACAATCATTTTTCTACAGAAAACCCCAATTTTTTGAAGATAACCTAATCGAAGACCGTGATCGATTCGTGTCTTATACGCTTTCACAAATGCTTAGTTGAGGTATTGCCCGCGAAATTTAAAAACTTTTTTTTTTTACACTTGCCCAATTGTACCGCGATTTCGCGCTCCTCTTCTAGTATGACATAAAATTAAGGAGATATAGTATGATAACCAAGGCGAGAAATATCCATCAGATAAACAGATGAGGATATAACCTCCTCACAATTACCTCAAAACCAAATTTTAACAAATAACTTAATAATTACGCATTGACCGGCTGTAAAGGTCGATTGATGATTGTTGCTTGCTTAACGCCAAGAAGCAAACATATCATATTTTTTCTCTGACTGTTTATTTACACTAAATTCATTGGATGTTGGATGTGCAGTTCTTGATAATTAAATTTTAGTCTTAGATATATGATTTATTTTATTAGATGTTATTGGCTTTGAACTAGCTGTCAGTAACTGCGAATACTCTCAGATCTGTACTTGGTGTCTTTTTATTGATGGGATGTACAAGAACACATCCGCGTCCACTCTATGTTTTTGTTAGATGTATTTCTATTTTTTACATCTTATAAGTTAAGCATTTTTCAACTGATTTTATTAGTCGGTCTTATTTTGTGTTGTTACACCACTGTCCAAAATTAGAGGGTTAGTGATACCGCTTGCATGTTTAACCTGGCCACCTTCTGTATGTATGTGCCGGATCTAACTCAGGATCTTGTAATTCAGTGGTTATCGTTTGTTGCTGTGTAACATATTTGTTTTTCGTTCATTTTTTTGTACATCAATTAGGCCGTTAGTTTTCGCGTTTGAATTGTTTTACATTGGTGATTTCGGGCCTATGCGGTATGGGGTTTGAAACATAGAAACAGATATTTTACCTTGCAACAAGCCTTAATTCAAGAGTTCGGTCGAGTGGCACTCTTTTTACACCAGGTATCGAAAGTAACGCCCCAATTCCGCATTAGCATTGTATTATACATCCCGCACAACTAAACAAAAGCCCAACTTTAGTAAGAGTTTCACTTTGGAACGCCAGAAGACCAAGGGATGGTTATTATGCTGTTCCGTAGGTAATCGGGGGTTTGGAATAACGAGATATACATTTTGAATTCTCAAGTTTGAATGTTCTTATTTCTTCTTATGTTTTACTTAATTTCTTAGATTCATTCTTCAACTTCGAACTTATGATTCGAGCGTTATTGATAAGTCTTGGAAAACTCGGAAACGTAAAATCTAACACATCGAAAAGCACTCATTTCAATAGATATAGATAATTCATCAAAGTTTCATTAAAACAGCTAAAAGTTTTTTTGCGTTAGTGTCTGAAAACTGAAATATTACCCGTTTTTTAATTAACGGATTGACAACAGTATACCGTAAACGGGAGTATAAAAATTAACAAAATTTGACATTTTAGAAAAACTAAGAATTTTCTATTTCAGGAAAAGGTTACAGGAGCTATTGTAAAAAAATGTTTCGGAATTTGGGGCCCTGTTCGTATTTCATTTTGCTTGTTAACTTTTTTATTTGAGGTCACTAATCAGACTTTTATAGACGATCGCGTGTCTGGATTACACAATTTCTATCCTGGTTTCTATGATGAGTCAACTAAGATTCTGGGGCCGTATGCATAAAACATCTTAACTTAAGTATTCCTTAAACTTAAATTTTACTAAGAATTTCCTTAGTTAAGTCAAATTTTTAAATGGTATGCATAAACTTACTTAAGTCTTCACCTAACTAAGGAATCCTTAAATCGGAACCTTTCTCTAATTACCGTATAATATATATTAGCTCATCACATGTACCCCCCGTGTAAAAGTTTGTTATGATCATTTAAATTTATTGATCAATGCATGCTTTTATTTTAAAGAGCTGGGGTTAAATTAAAATAGGTATTTAAAAAAAACAAAAGAACGTGATGAACAATTGGCGCATATAAGACAACGCTTTTTATGGTTGATGTTTGGTCGATGTTTTGACGGATGAGCAAATTGGAAGAAAACTATTTCGGTAATCCAAAACTTTCCTCTACTTAATCTTTAATTAAATTTCATGGGTGTAATATTTTCTGGAGACAACAAAATGTTAAACTCTAACAAAACATGATCAAGGTTTCAGTGGCGTATATCATTTTTATCGCTTCCCTTTCACACAAAAAAGGGGGAGGGTAGATTTTTTCCCAGAAATCCATATACAAACTAGGATATATTTCAAAAGTCCTACAATCTTTACTAAAACAAATTATTACAGGGAGTATATTCTCCACATCTTAACGTACTTGGCAATATTTTCGAAATCGTAATATATCTCACTGAATATATAAGGTAATATGAAAAAATAATTTAATACGAGTAAGGTAACATAAATACCCTATATAACCGACGAATTCCATGGTGGTGTAGTAGTGGGGACTTCTGACTGCCGTTACAGTGATTCTAAACAATTAACCTAATTGTTTCAACAAAATGGAGGTCCATGCCCCCCCTTTATGAAAAAAATCCACCTCTGGGTAGGTCTTAAAACTTTTCGATTTTTTCCATGTAAGTGAAAAATTTTAGGGTATGCCCTACATCTTTAGAATAAAACTGAATTGAAAATTCAAATGACTCACCGCCCTCCCCCACCCACCCCCCAAAATATCTCCCCCACACTCATATATAAAATGTGGTTTTGCATGCTCTCTCTTCATTCCTTAATTCTGTTTTAACTAATTATGGTTACAATTGATACCGCGTGGTGTATTTTAACAATTTTAAAAAACCGTGCACATACAGAGTAAACAAAAGAAAAATAGTACCATGAATTACATGTGTGTAAAAACTGAGTACTGTTTGGTATACATAACAACGAGATTGGGAAATAGTATATATAACTATCCACAGTTATCTCTTGATTTGTTGATTATACGTGATTTGAAGAAAATAACGATGATCTTTAATATTTACTTATTATTCAGCAATATATAAACGAATAATCAGTATGTTATTACTGATATATATATATTAATCAATCAAATTGTAGGTAACATATTAATGTTCTACCAAAAACGCAAACTTTCGACTGATTTTTAACTATTTTTGAAAATTTAGTGTTATCTTAGGCGTTTCCTTAGTATAAGGATTTTTATGCATACCACTTAAGTTTTGTGGGCGTGACTTAAAACAACTAAGATTTTACTTAGGAAATACTTAGTTTAAGATTTTTGATGCATACCACTCAGATAAAAAGGGCGGAGTTTTCTTAACTTAAGTGTTTACTAAGGAAAATCTTAACTTAAGTTGTTTTATGCATACTGGCCCAGGCTAACTTATATACCTTTGATAACTAATGATATACTTTTTTTTATAAGTTATGAATATTCATGTTGTCAATTAGTTTCTTGATATGCATTATAATGGTGTTTTATCGATAAAATTGACTAACATATTGTGGACACTAATCAGTATCATGCATTACTATAAAATATTCAAACCTGATATGCAAATTTCTGAAGATATAGCTATCAATCCAAACTTAACTGGTAGAAATTCTACTGTAGTTCCCAAATCAGGTATAAATACCTTTCCACCGCAAATTTCTGTAATAAATAACAAAACAAAATAGTAGTCCAAAAAAAACCCATTGGAATTGAAAAGGATAAACATAGGTTATCTCATTAATAAAAGGTGCAACGGTTACTTTAAATTACTTTTGCAAGTGAAAAGTTTAGCTAGCTTTAAAACCAGGTCCCATCCACTATTTCCTACCTTAACAAAAATCCTGTACAAATTCAGGAATATGACAGCTGTTATCCATTCGTTTAACGGGTGTTTGATGTTTTGATTTGGCCATTTGATAAGGGACTTTCCGTTTTCAATTTTCCTCGGAGTTCGATATTTTTGTTATTTTTACTTTCGGCCAGGCATATACATTTAGGTATCTAAAACTATAATACCTTTGTTATATTTTCTCTGTGTAATCACTTTATGCATATTTTAACTGTCTTCCAACTGTTTTGATTCGAGCGCTAATGATCAGTCATTTGTAGTCGACAAGCACGAATGGCATACCAAATTATACGTCTGGTATGTTTAGTGTTAAAGAACAGTTTTTAAAATACTCTTCCAAAAATGGTTCAAAACACCTTTCTTAGAAATATCTTTTAACAAACAATCACAAAGTAAGTGTGGCAAACAGGTATACTACAACTAAAAATGTAAAAGACAAAAGAAAGACATTTTCAAAGATCGTACGTAATTTCGATTCGTCAAGTTATCAGTGAAGAAGAGATTCACCTATAAAGAAGAATGTCTCAAAATCCAGTTTTCTGTGATAAATTTAAATAACCTGAATTTAACTTAGAAAGCAATGTTTAACGAAACAAAATTGTCAAGAAAAGAATGACATTATATGATAATGCAAGGTTTATATTTTCTGTCTTTAATAAGGTTTTCATATGTCAGTCTAAATACATTATGGATAACTACCTCTACTTTTATTTGTTGTAACGTAAAGTTAATTTTATAATCACTACGAAAGTTAAGCAACGATAGAAATGTCTCTCGGACAATATTTCAATTTACAGACTTACGTGTGCTCTGAATAATCAAAGAAGATGGAACAAAACCAAAATTTGAGACTTCTCTACGACGTCTTGTTAGCTGGAAATATTGCACGATTCTCTCTCTTAGATCGAAAATAATAACTTGTTCCAAAGCCATCGAATACGGTTTAAAAAGTTGAAGCATGATCTCAAAATTCATCGAATTTCCACTGTCACTACAAATATAAAGACTCTTTTTGAGGTTATACGTTTTATTCTTTTAAACAGTACTCATATCTTGAATACTTACTTAAGGTTGAAAGACACCACGAATCATAAGATTGCTGTCATGTCTCGCTCGATTTACTGATTACGATTGGATCAATATTGAATGTCTAAATGTTTAATTCAAGTATCAGATAAAATTGTATCATATATAATTCAGGTTAACCCTCTTGTATGCCTACCATTCATTTCATACCATCATTAAAGAACCTCTTCGAGCACGCTCACATACCTCACGTCCACGTCCCCACATTGTTAACAAACAAAATCTTACCAGATTCCTAAGCTCAAGACTCATAACTATACAAAACAACTGATACAAATTTGCTTGGGGATGCAGGACAATTAATTCACCACTTGACAAGTAAATGATATTTTTGTTATGTCTACCAAATCCCTAAATCAGGTAACTCATAGTGGAGCTTTCAAAATTCAATTATTTAAATCATTCAAATCTATCGAACATTTACATGCATTAGGTTTAGATGACATGGTGTCTACTTTGCTCTATGGAACGGAAGCTTTGTCTTTAAGTGGCAAAAAATATTAGCTTACATACCCCTTTGGTGAAAGAGATAGAAAAACTTTCATATCAGGGACAGATAGCTTCAAAGATTAGAATTATGTCTGCATCGTATGTGTAACAAGCCTCAGGTACTCTAATGAAAATCATTATCTCAGGACAATTGATTCACCACTTGACAAGTGAGCAATATTTTTGCTATGTCTACCAAATCCTTTAATCAGGCAACTCAATATTCAATTAATCAAAGCTGTAATGGAAAGCACTCGTTTAGGACCAATAAAAGAATAAAGTACTCTACTTTCTAATTTACCATTATCTGGTGCGGATATGTTCGGTCAAGACCTTGAACAGACCTTGAAAGATGGAACAGAGCAAAACAATGAAAGCTTGATACTTGAATTGTCTGTACTACCCAGAAGAAACAAACTTATAAAAGAATTTTTCAGTCATTAATCACAGTTCCAATAATAACTGAGTAAAGAGACCGAAAAGAGAACCAGCTAGAAAACCGCTGAGGGGTTTTGAAATTACAAAAAAAAATGGTGGTTACAAGAGCATTATATTTACAAGGTCCGAATAAAACAGGACAAAATAACAAACTCATTTTCTCATACCAATCAAAAGAGATTGCTCATAGGTAAGCACCAGTCAGATTACGTTAATGTTTCCGGAGATACATGTACAGGGGGTGGGCGTCTTAGCCATTTTTCAACAGAATGGATCAACATCACAAACGATCAATGGGTTATAAACTTGATCAAAGAAGATTATTGTCTAGAATTTTAATCCAGACCTCATAAAAAAGGGGCATGAAAAATATGCTCCTGCAAAACTTTGGAATTTAAAACACACAAGTAAAAGAAATAATTTAAAAAGGCAGTATAGAGGTTGTACCAAAAAGGATAGTATAATGAACGGTTTTAACAGCACGCATAATCGTGTACCCTAAAAACGGGGCAGTGATAAACATAAAACCCCTAAACAGGTATCTCCGTAAACAAAGTTTCGAAAGGGAAACACTGAAAACGGTGATTAGTTTAATAAAACAAGGAGATTGTGCAATTTCCCTTGATCTAAAAGATGTGGATGTGCATATCTTGATTAAAAATCAGCACCCGGAGTTTTTACAAAGGTGGTGTCTGTAGTAACATAATACCTGAGATTAATGAGCATTTGATTAATTGCATACTTAGACGATTGGTTTATTATGTTAGTTTTAGATCGAGGGACAGTGCTTAATCTTCTTATCAAACTAGGTTTGTCTTTTTATTTTTAGCCATGGCGTTGTCAGTTTATTTTCTATCTATGAGTTTGACTCTCCCTCTGGTATCTTTCGTCCCTCTTTTCATTATATTACTTAAGAAATCGTCTCTGGTCCTAACTAAAAAAAATAATGTACATACGATATCTTTAATTCTTGATTAAGATATAGTAATGCCAACAGAAGAGAGGAATAAAAAAATAAAAAAAAACAATGCACAAGTAACCGCTTCAGATTTTCTGAAATTTTTCCGAATACCCGTCTTTATATAAGGTATAGTCAATACTTGGAAAGTCAGGAAAACCATAATAACAGACACTTCGTCACTCGTGGTTCTTCTGGGGAGAGGGTCACCTGGAATCCAGAATTGCTCAAAAGACCTGAACAAATCAAGAACAACAATCACACAGCAACTGCCTAGAAAAAGAGGCAGTTATACCAATTCGTCAAAAGGAATGGTATCTAAACTCAGTGAGCACATTCAATAATTTCATTATACATCTGAATTCATCGATATTTGTATTTACTAGCACTTGCTACAGCACGATTCCATACGTATATGCATATAACCGAAATGACCGAGTGGTCTATGTGGTGGAACAAACTGCAGGTGGCATTGCCCTGATGTTTAATCATTGGTTCAAAAATTTTTTCAGGCCTTGTTTTGCTAAATTTCATACTAACTGAACATTAATGTATATATACCTGAACCCAACAACCCTTGTACTATAGTACCCAGTTGAGCTTTCTCCCAAAGACTGAACTATATTCATCCACTCTTGATTTAAATAGTCAGTAGGTGAGGTTAATTCCTTTTGTTGTCGAAGCTCAGGTTCTGTTGCTAAATTATACTTAACAATTTCAGTTGGTGGCATGGATGGTGAATAGTCTATTGATCCCATAAACCAAATTGACTTTGTCACTACAAAAAAAAGATGAAAATTTCGAAGATTGATATATCTTGCATATGCCTATTCTTTGTCGTTTAGGAATCAGACGATTTCTGATATTTACATAATTCTGGCAAATTCCCGATTGTCCCACTTTTTAAAATTTTAGAGTTCTGATTGTCCCACATGAAAAGTTCTGATTGTCCCACATTATTTTATGGTGTGAAATGTTCTTAAATAAACAATAGACTTGATGTTTAATTTGTTAAAATAACAAGAATTAATTATTACCTGTTCAAAGTATTAGATTATATCAATTTTATTTATGTATAAAATATGATTTTTTTTTAAATTATGAAATCAATGCACTTTTCAATGATAAAAATATAATATTTCCGAGTGATTAAAACATCAGATTTCTGTTCTTTTCATTAAATAAGATAATATTTCTTATTTATAATATATAACTAAAATGTTTATGAAAACATTTTTTAAATTCTAAATAAATATTAAAATAATGCATACATTTAAAAAAAAAAAGTATATTAATTAAGTTGCAATCATCCACCAAACCCAGCCAAACTAGAGGTGACCAAAGTATTGCAATACATAGGGAAAAGATGTAGAGCCGAGACTACTCCTGTACCAGAAATTCATAAACAGGAAATAGCCAAGTTTCGTACACCAGAATGGAATGATGATACTCAACTAGCCTTTTCAATAGTCGTCTGGCGCGAGAAGGACGATAACTCAATTTTAGAATTTAATATTTTTTGAGACGGTCAATTTCCGGAATTCCATGCTTGATCATAACGATTTTATCTTTGGCCGTTGACGACATAACTATTGCTGTATTCTTTGACACTAAGGTATATGTAACAAAGCAGAATTATCAATGTATTATCGTGGTATCAATATATGTTAGAAATGTTAGATACCTGAATTATTTGTAATTTTGGCAAGGACAGTTCATCACGTCCCCTGAAAACATGATTTTGTAAAATATCACTTATCGGCATCTCCGGGCGTCAAACCAGATTAATTTCCTGGTGATCTTTACTACAGCATTCTGATTGTTATTAATTGCTACATATCACCGTTTTTTGTAAATCGATGTTTGTTTACATTATCAACAAATGTGAGTAACATTCCAGGTCGAGTTGTCGTTCGTAGTGATATAGTTTGTTCCAAACCATTGTTTGTTTCTGTTACATGACACTATATATATATGCAGTACATATTTATTAAATTGAATAGATATTACTGTTTTGAATTCAGAATCATTTTTTTAAAAGCGACTTATTTATGTTCTAAAATTCAATTTTTGCATCGTTGCTTATTATTTATAACCCTTGTTGAAAGACTTAATCATTTTATACAACTTGTTTGGAAATATACAGTTGATTGAAAGCAGTCAATGGCGCTATTTTGCCTAAGCTAAAACTGTGTATGGTTGTTGACAACATTGTGGCCTGACGTTCAGTCCGACCATGGGAAGCTGTGCTCTGCCGGCTGCATTCTTATTGGAGTCATTCAATGCTATATTTCTGTACTTTTGGTCTACATAATAAAAATTGTACTTATTGAAAAAAATATATATTGTTTTCATTTATTTTATTTAGATAGCGCTATTACATTTAATACGCATCCATCGTATTTTTATTTATCAGTTGTCAAATTAGACCAAATGTGTGATCTGTATCCCCTGCATAATGGATCCTTTTCTACCTCAGGCATAGATTACCTTAGCTGGATTTGGCAAAACTTTTAGGAATTTTGGTCCTCAATGCTCTTCAACTTAGTACTTTATTTGGCCTTTTTAACTTTTTTGAATTCGAGCGTCACTGATGAGTCTTTTCGAAGACGAAACGCGTCTGGCGTATATACAAAATTTAGTCCTGGTATTTATGATGAATTTATTTACATACATGGCAGACCACACTCCTTTATTTCTTTTATGGCTTTCAGTTTGATGGACACAGGGAATTGATTCCCAGTTCCCTCCCCAAACTCCTACTTCCCTCCATATTCTGTTCCTCTGCACTCCCATTTTTCATCAACAAGAATTATCTCTGTTTTAACAACACTTTTCTCGCGATTAAAATCACTCTGCCTCAAGCTTTCATCCATCATATTCTCATTTCTAGTCCTCTCATTCCATAGTTCCCATAATTCTGTCCAACCCCTTATCAGTGTCTCAATGGCTCGCACCCATTAACAACCCATCATTCGACAAATTATATTATACTACCTGATTTGTCCCCTATATGCAAAAAATACGAGTCAGGTTTTTTGCTTTAATGTGAATGGCCATTTTTTTTCACACATCTCGTTTTTTTAACTCCTATGCGTATTTGTTATTATCAACTATATGGCATTAACGCACAGAATACAAACTATCTTTTCACAAAACCACAAAGATTGCATGACAAATACATACTCATGGTTTCTATTAAAGTTTACTTTGCGTGCACAAAGTGATGAATTAATTATAAAACAATTTAGTTAAGGAAAATAAATATCCTAAAGATGTTTTAGAAATAGACTATAGTTGACGAGATACCCCCTCGTGTTACAAGATTTATCTCTCCTGAGATTTAAACACATTGAGATTGAGATTGAATTGTTTCCCTTTGATAACAGCCAGTTTCAAAGCAAGATTATTTGTTTGATGATTTTTAATTGATTAACAATACTTTAATAAAGGAAAAGGATAATACTTTCAATTTCGGGGTCTCACAAAGACTTTTTCACCTTCTTTTCTAATTTTACATTAAAAACCCAAATTTAGATGAAAAGGCTAACTCAACGGATGGTTGAACAGCTACCAACTTTCCCTTATCTGAAGTCCAGTCTTTATCGTCAGCGAGAGTACCTTATACCACATCTATCAACATCTCTACTGAACATTGACCAACACCGTTTACAGACTACGTTTCAACATACAGCTGGGTTTAAGCAAACAGACAGCTATGGAATCATTACCAAACAGAAGGACCAATGCCAACAAACCACTTAGAAGGATGGCACAGCAGCTTGAAAAAGATGATTCCGAGTGCCACACCCAAACATCTATACGCTACTTAACTACCCCAAAGAAGAGCGGGCATTTAACGAGATTACTCTTATCCAGTACCACACCAGGGGAGTAAGACCAACAAAGAGAAGGAATACACCAAACTCAACCAAAGCCTACAGCAACTTTAAAAAGATCAACGTCAGAATGGTGGTGTTACTGTATTTCAGTTTGCTGACACTGCCTCCTATTTGTTACATTTTGACTAAATTTGTTGCAGTTGTATGATGTTTGTGCTATGTATTATTATGCTTTGATGGTATTCTTATGTATTGTGTATGCTATATTATTGTACTTATGTATTATGATCTATTATATGTGCTTTATTGTTGTACCTTCTACAATATGTGTGCTTTATATTATCAATTATTTTGTCATTGTGTTTTAAAATGCTTGATTGAAACCCACTATCATTAATGAAGAAATACAATTATGTAAATATCAATTTATTTTCTTGGTTTTTTTCATATTTTACAAGAAAAATGATTAGTTACCTGTAATTTCCTACTGCAGTTTATAAAAGCAGATTAATCACAATCAAAACAATTCCCGATTGTCCGACAATTAAACTTCCCAATTGTCCCACACAACTCTTCCCGATTGTCCCACAAAATTTTACTACCTTTTTACCTGTAATTTCAAAAAGTGGGACAATCGGGAAGACACCAAGGAAGGCTATAAAAAGGCGATAAGGACACCTATCAGTGTTGATGTTGAATTGGTATTGGAATGAGTTTGTATAAATTTAAGAATTCATCCCCAGAATTTCTTTTTGGATGAGTGAAATCTTTAAAACAACTTTTAAACAAACAGTGGTCTGCTGTAAACTGTGCTGATAATAAATCTCTTGTCATGGCAATATTTATGGTGCAATGAGGGGGTTGGTGGATGTCAAGTTTTTAACTAATACACTAGTAGTCTGTTGTTATTTATTTATTATTGTCATTTTGTTCATTTTCTTTGGTTACATCTTCTGACATCAGACTCGGACTTCTCTTGAACTGAATTTTAATGTGCGTATTGTTATGCGTTTACTTTTCTACATTGGCTAGATGTATAGGGGATAAACATGTTTAACCCCGCAGCATTTTTGCGCCTGTCCCAAGTCAGGAGCCTCTGGCCTTTGTTAGTCTTGTATTATTTTTAATTTTAGTTTCTTGTGTACAACTTGGAGTTTAGTATGGCGTTCATTATCACCGAACTAGTATATATATTTGTTTAGGGGCCAGCTGAAGGACGCCTCCGGGTGCGGGAATTTCTCGCTGCATTGAAGACCTGTTGGATTTGGAAAAAAATAAGGAATTTACCGCAACAAGAAGGTTACATATTTTAAAATGGCTGCTTAATTTGATGCCCTGCGACAGTTACCAAGTGAAACAAGTTTTGTGTCAAATGCCGTATCATCTTAATTAAAATGCAAAAAGATCGAACAAACTGTCAACTATGGTTTATCATCGGTATAAGGAAATCATTCGTAAATATAACTCAACATGCAGACTTCTTATACGTTCAGGTATTTCACATCCAATCTTTTATGGTAATAATCTTTACAAAGCACAAACATGTCAGTATTCACCTCAAAGCTAACAAAACCTTTAAACAGACTTATTCAGAAGGGATATAGTTACGATACTGTTGTCCGGTCATTAAAGATTGCATATTTTGACTTTAATATTGATTCACTTATAGGGTCTTTGCATCGGAATTAAACACATTTATTCTAAAACCAGTTCTTGGCATGACACGGGTTATGTTCTTCTCGTATATCTCATGATGATATAATACTAAACCCCTAACAGAAGGGATTGTGCCTGATATTCATATGATGAAAAGATAATCTTTCAATCAGTTTAATTGAGGTCTGGAGCTGGCATGTCAGTAACTGCTAGTAGTCTGTTGTTATTTATGTATTATTTTCATTTTCTTTATTTTCTTTTGTTTCGTATTCTGACATCGGTCTCGGACTTCTCTTAAACTGAGTTTTACTGTGCGTATTTTTATGATTTTTTTTCTACATTGGGTAGAGGTATAGGGGGAGGTTTAAGATCTAAAAAAAAAAAATTTTACCCCGCCGCAATTTCGCGCCTGTCCAAAGTCAGGAGCCTCTGGCTTTTGTCAGTCTTGTATGATTTTTAATTTTAGTTTCTTGTGTATAATTCGGAGTTTAGTATGACGTCCATTATCACTGAGCTAGTATACATATTTGTTTAGGGGCCAGCTGAATGACGCCTTCGGGTGCGGGAGTTTCTCGCTGCATTGGTGGCCTTCGGCTGTTGTCTGCTCTATGGTCGGTTTGTTGTCTCTTTGACACATTCCCCATTTCCATTCTCAATTTTATGGTGAATACATCACATGGTCATATAATATGGTGTCTTCCAACGGCGAAAGTATAACAGAGGTGACCAGCTTAATAAACTCCAAGTACTCTATTAGAAGATACAAAGATTTATTTTCGAATAAAATCATCATAGATACCAGGATTCAAATTGTGTACGCCAGACGCGCGTTTTGTCTACTCATCAGTGAGTGATACTCGAATAAAAAAAACTTTAAAAGGCCAAATACAGTTAGAAGTTGAATTTCGGCTGTACCTAATAACTCATTATAAACGGGATATCACATTCTAAATATAAAGCAGATACGAACCGTTTAATCCGCTCGATCATTTAAGTAAACTTCTTCCTGAAGGTTACCAATTTGATATAAAAAAGAACATGAGTGCCAATGAGAAAACTCTCCATCCAAGTCAGAATGTAAAAACGTTAACAATTATAAGTGAAAGAACGGCCTCAAGACTATATGACCTTTTAATATTGGTTTTTTTTTCGATGTAAACACTAATTATGTTATCAATAAATAAAAAAAGATATATCATTTATATTGTAAAGATGGACAATAAAACGAATGACGAATATACTGTAGGAAAAAATAATAAAAAATAATAATAATAATTATAATTTTGACAGCAGAGCATAGAAAATATTCACACCAATCACTTGGGGAGATGGACATTTGCGCACTGTCTGAAATAAAACTGAAACTAAAGTGCAAACACAAATTGTTGGCATTTTCTTCACTGTAATATTTTATTGTAGCATTTTTTGTCTAAGTGTGCAAAAAGAGAATAAGAGCAAAAATTGGGAAAAAATGGATATAAGAAACATATTTTGGTTTTGGATTTAACATACCTGGTTCCTGATACAAAAATTCTGCCGACCATTTTTGTTTGTTATGCAATCCTGTGACTTCACATAGATGAATTCCATTTCGAACCACGCGTTGGTAAATAGAGGAGAGGTCGCCTAAATATTGTAATCCTGTATCGTCCAGCGCAATTATGCGATCTCTAGAAATGGGTCTATAATTAATGGAAATATATATATTCTCTCCTGGTAATAATGGTCTTGAAAGATTACATAACGTGTGCATGATTCTGTCATCCCTCCAGGGTATCACACTTATACTTATGAACATCTGCTTGTCTAAAAATGTAAAAATAAAACGAACTTTTAAAAAAATCATAATACACATATATAATCAAAAAATATGATTTCAACTAAAAAAAAATATATTTTCTTTAGAGTCAAACAACGAATAACAAAATGAGTCTTGGGGTGATGCCATGTTCACATACACGAATTTTTCTAACGAGTCCTAATGTTATACCTATAAAAATTGAACTCTTCTTTTTGTAATTCTATTTGGGTTTGACAAAAGTCATATTTACCTGTTTCAACCTTTCCTTTCATTTCACACATGTACGGCAATTTCGTATTGCAGTCTTCAGTTGAGCTAAATGTGTCTCCGTCAGTATAAGCGATTTTATCACAAGTGTTTGAGTCTGCCAACTGATCTTTATACCAAAAGTTCATCCCTGTAATATATGTTTTAGTATAAATATAGCTATACATCGAAATTTTATAATTACTGATGGCATTAAAATTCGAGAACGAACGCTGTAGTACATTTGCAAAAATAGCAACTAAGTACTATATACCTTTAAACTGAAAACGCTTCACCACTTCGAATAATATCTTGAGTTTATCATCCAATAACCAAGGAATAGAATTTTTAAGATTTAACTTTGACTTTCCAATCAGTAACAGAAACTATTAACTGTGTTGTGTCATGTGTACTATTGTTTGTCTGTTTGTCTTTTTCTATTTTAGCCATGGCGTTGTCAGTTTATTTTCGATTAATGAGTTTGACTGTCCCTCTGGTATCTTTCGTCTCTCTTTTAAGCCTCATTTTCGAAAAATATTCTTGTTCATGAAAATGAAACCAGTAAGAGGTTTTTTTTTATTAAATTTTAATGTAATATATAAGGTCTGCAGGATGCACATTTTTTTATATGAATTTTATAAAGTACAGTTTACGGTACAAAGGGGTAGTCATAAGTTGTTAATCTATTATATCTGCAGTATTTTTTTGTTTAAATTCTAGGATTCTGCCTTGTGCTATTGGTATATCTCATTAAAAAAAAATAGCCCACATCTTCTTGTAATCTTTTTGTTTGTCAAAAGAAATCTCTAATTAAATAATTTGACGTTTGCGTATCCAATTACGAATAAGAACGTGTGAATGAAGTCTGTGATGCTATTTGTACATGTACATAATTAGGAAGCCATATTCTTTTTGCCAAAATAATGTAACTTCAAAGACACTCACATGTATTTTTTTTGCTGGTTTTGGCAATTTTCTTAGTTTTAGACAGTGAAGATGGGCGTCATTGCGTTGTAGCAATGTGAATGAATTACTAAAAAGGTGGGTTTTTTTTCACCATTTCATACGTTGTTAAAGTAATAATGTTTTGTCTCGAACTCCTTCACGAAAAGACGGAGAATTTTTTTTTTTCAACGCACATTACGTAGGTATTTGTCAAGGTTAAAGTATGAATACACAGTGAAAAGGACATTGGTCAAAAGATCATGATTATTACATTTGAAACCGGTCTTATAACATTTCATTTTTTTACTTGCAACAAATCTGACAAAAGAAGAATCGAAAAAAACAAAAGAAATTATGACAGAAACTAATTAAATTGCCTTGCACGACAAAATCTGGAGCAGATATTTAAGATAATGAAATTGATTTAAGTTACAATATACGTATATATTTAAATTAAAAAAAAACGTTTGATTATTTGAATTGTCTTGACAAACTTACAGTAATAAGTCAACAAATAAGCTTATAAAGTCAAAGAAGAAGATGTTTTAAAACAAAGCTGAACTTAATTACTATACTATATATAAAAATATTAATTTTCGCGAACCATTTAGGTCACGGAAATTCCAAAATATGGCATCAGTAAGGAGAGTTGTGCAAATAATGTGAATACACAGAACCCCCATCCAAATTATCTCCAGCTAAAAGTATTCATCTTTTTCTATTTTATATGTACTAACAATGTTCCATTTTTCTATAATTTCGATTAAAATATTCCAAAATCTGAGTAAAATTAGATAGAATGCCCCAAATAAACATTGTCTGATTGGTTGAAGTACTGTGGCGTCGATGCTTAGCATAATAAGCCTCGATGTAAAGCACACGCCTCACAGGAAGAAGGAGAGTTTTACAAATAATGTGAATACACAGATCCTCCATCCTATTTTTATTTTGATGGAAATGTTGCAGTGTTCATCATTTCTGTTTTGATTCTGCTCACAAAATTCCATTTTTTCTATAATTCCGATTTAGATATGTGGAACCCGCAATAAAAATAGATGGCCTCAATCACGTGGTTTCAATGATTTAATAGCAACGCAAAAAATTCCATTAATCATGTTGTACTTTGTTACCAATCGGAACTACTCGGCCTTTCTGGTTGCACGAAGTGAATAGCCGAGTAGTTCCGATTGACGATTGTTACATAAGCCGAATCACACATACGATCTTTGCGCTCAAATGTAGTTCTTGGTGAAGTATACAGGTAACTTCGTTTACGAAAATTTATACACACTTTTTCATTAACATATTATCAGACTTTTGCATATTCACGTTTTTTTATGCTGAACTGTAGTCGAATTCAATTCTATACATTTTTTTTTACGTGAAGCAGTAGGAGTAAGAATATTTTTCGCGCCAATTTAAGCAGTTTCATCACGAAGAACAAAATTATTTATTGTTATTTTCGTGAAATTTTAGTCATATAGTTTATCAATTAGAGAATTTTTTGTAAGTATTACTTATTCATGTTAAGGTTCTACTGATGTGCTTCTCTAGACCTTTTTGACGGTCCGTTTTATCCCATTTATCTCAATACTAATCTCCGATGACAGAAATGTCAACTCGACCTATTCGTGTCGAAAGTGAAAATCCATCTATTTGATGAAATAATTTTTTCTTCAACGGTTCATGCATTATTTTTGTATTATTTGATAACCAATCACATTCACGTTGCATGTTTGCATGAAAATGGTTATGTATTGGTGAATTGTAAGGGCGATGCAACATGCGAGGTCAGTGCGCGATCACGTGACATTATTATTTGTAAACAAACATGCTCCCCGTGTAACACGTGTCTGGATTATCCTTTCAAAGTGTTGTGAATTTTTCAATCACTATTTTATGATATATTTCTTTTTGTTTTTAGGTTTGCATATTAGTAGTCCAAGTGAATTAGACATAGTTCTGAGTCTTGTGTGGTTTTTTTTTTATATTGAATTAGAAGGTAAGTCTACATAAGTTATATTTAACTTAAGTTTAAAAAGATGACTCCACTTTCACTCTATATTTAAAACCCGCATACTAATTTAAACAGCATTTGCTCTGCTTGAATGTTTATTTGCCCCTTCCCCGTCATTTCCCAGTGACGGATCCAGGAATTTTCATATGTGGGGGCCCACTGACTGACCTACACTGCAAATATTGCAGACGCCTGACGCGTCTGGACGCGTTCCAATTTTAAACACAATATGTTCAGTTATTAACATTAGTGTTCCACATTGAACGCCAGCGTTAAAGAATATAACACATTGTGTTCAGTCTTTTAACGCACATATTCAAGACAAGTGTTCTAAATTGAACACTAAAAATGTTCTTATATTGTAATGGGGAGTGAAAATTTTTTTCATCATTTCAGAGTCAAACAGACGATGAATAAGGGTGATTCGTACTATGATTTGACGATAAATGTATTTTAGCTGTATCGGCATATAAGCAAATTATAGTTTGGTAAAAAAAAAATGAAACATTTTACAAGAGCGTATTTATAAGCGTGCAAATGATTGATTTTTAATATGAATCTTTTTCTAAACGACTTAAGTTCTTAAGGTATTTTTTTTAACAATGTAAATGCGTAAATGCTCATGAAAACGTTGCTCTTGTAAAAGCGTTCTGGTGTCGAACATGATGCGTTCAAATTTACCATTTTCCCTGAACGCCATGTGTTCCAAACATATCCGCGTACATAACAGCGCGTGACGTTTTAATGTACCGGAAGTTTGGTTTTTGATCGTGATTGAAGAAGCTTCACTGAAGAAAATTAACAACAAAACTTGATATAATAGGTATGTTTATCTATATTTATCTACACATGACGAACATAAAAAATATTTTTTTTAGTCATGAAATCAACAAATGTCTACTTGGACAGGACACACTGAAGTATAAATGGAAGAACATTTTGTTCGAACATAAAACTGCCCCCTCCACTTCCACTTAACTGTGCTGTCATAATTCGATTAAAAAAGTAGCGGTTCTTTGAGAGATTACATTCAAATTATCATGTTTAAAAAAAAAAATTAACCTCTGTAAAATACGTAAATGTTAAATGATATCGTTGCTATTGTAAATGTGTTCTGGTCTCGAACATGATGCGTTCAAGCTAATCGTTTTCTCCGAACGCCATGTATTCCTAACACGACTCAAACATTGTGTATAGAAAGCATTAAGAAGATCAAACGATCATCTACACTTTTGAGGATGTACATTTTTTAATTAAATAAAACCAATGCATAAGGATTTGTTCACAAATGCAAAAACTGTCATGACATTGCAATGTCAAGACAGAAGTTTGTAAAAAAAGGCATACTGCAACACTAATTTTAAATTTCTCATGTATATGTTATTTATAATAGCTTTGTAATTAGTAATTCATTTTAGCAAATGTCCACCCTTGTGCACTGCATTCATGTATTGTAATGTATTCCTATGTTACTTTTATAGGGTACAAACCCAACTATACTGTACTTAAGGGTAATTGTTCGTGCATACCTCGAGAATAAAGAGAACATGTTGCAGTTCAAGAGATGACTACTTATCCTGCACCATAAAAGTACTATATGTAAGTTTAAGAATTTTGAATAGGAGTGCATGTCCATTGACTTCTTACAAGTGTTGTTATTGCAGATTTATCAATAAAATGTGCACCATTCACTTGTTTACATTAATCAGAAAGCTATTTGAGCTAAATTTGATGCAATTACATCATCCGTCAATTATCCGTATACAGATCATAAGTGAAAAAATTACTAAATATCTTTCAAAATAAAGGCAAATGGTAATTAGTTTCTTGAAATGTTAGCAGTTAATTTAGTGACAAGTCTAAGTTGACGATAAAGTTTTGCCTAAAAAACATAATAGCACTTGCTGGACACTTTCTATCATTTTTTTAAAAAGATATAGAGGTGAACACGAGAGCACATTTGACCACTCAATTACCACTCATTGGCAAATGCATCTTATCTTATAATGCTGACAAGTATAATGGAATTACAAAAACGAAATAAGATTTTCTAATATTCTTAAGGAATGTCGACATGATGAATAATTTGTTTACTCATACACTTCATATTTCACATTTTAGAACTTACGGTTGATGGATAACAAGGTTAAAGAATAATTATAACCCAAGGAGACGAATCCTCTAAAAATGGAAGCTCAAAATCAGTTGTAAACGACTCAAATCACGTTTAAAAGTGTCCAAGGAAGCAGTGTTACATGAACACCGACTCGACTACTAGCATCATATACACAGGGTATTTTATGTTTGATATTGACTATCTGAGTGCTATGCAGCCAGTGGATTATGGAACATTTTGGTGATAAAAGAGTCAGTGGCATCAGTATTTTGTAAAGAAATTCAGAACAGTTCTTGACTTAGGAAGTTGCAAACGATGAGTTAAACATAAACCACTTGACTTTGTTGTAACATAATAATTTTAAATATATGACGAACATTTTGTTTATGAGTAAATATTTGGACACATTTTGCAAATTACAAATGTTATATTTCTAACTTGTCTAACTTGTCATTTTAAAGTTGCTTCAATATTTCACATTTTATTGTACTTTTTTTTTAAATGTTGCCTTTTTTAATCAATTAAAGACGTTTTTAATCAATTAAAATATTTGTTTTACAAGACCACAATAATGTTTCAGAGAATATAACACTTTTTCTGGAACATGTAAAATTGTGTTCCAGTAATATACACTATGTGTTCTGGATATTAACACATATTTCTGGAACACAGTCCGAGCGTTCCAGAAGTGTTACAAGGCTTAGAACGCGTAACGGCATACAATTTTGCTCACAAGGACATGTTCCAGATTCAAACACTAGGCGTTCAAGAAGTACACGCTATCCGTTCTATAATAACACATAGCGTTCGAAAGATGCACACATGATGTTAAAAACTGGAACACGAAAGTTAATATCTAGAACACTGTTACGCGTTCCAGATTCAAACACTAGGTGTTCAAGGAGTACACACTATCCGTTCAAAAATAACACACATAGCGTTCGAAAGATGCACACATAATGTTAAAAACTGGAACACCAATGTTAATATTGAGAACACCGTTACGCGTTCCAGAAGTGTTACAAAAGGGCGTTCAAAAAGTGTTCAGATTCTTAACACTTTTATTTACAGTGTAAGAGGGGGCCCGCTCCAGTCACGCTTCAGTGATTCCTTATATAAGCAACCAAATTTTTTCCCAAAAAGGGGGGGCCGGGCCCCCCTCTAAATCCGCCTCTGTTTCCCTTTTAAATTTGCGCAAAAGTCATACTTTCAGTCCATTTCGTTAACGGCTGATTTGTGATTTTACCATCTTAACTGCAATTTTCATATTGAACACATTTGACCATTCAGTATGAGTTCTCAAGTTTTTGACTTATATGAAGGAGGCTTTAGGTCATGTTTTCCTAAACACCTTATTGCTATTTGTCTGTCTGGATTGTTATACCCATAAAATCAGATAGTGATGAATATGCAAGTTTTCAACAATCCCAGAAAATACACCTTATTGCTATTTAGTCCAATCTGGCAAAACCAGTCACATGTAAAACTTCCTGTTTGGGTCATGCGGCTGAAAATAGAGGTTTTTCAGTAGAGAGCTGAGGGAGGAAAAACTTTAGAAAGCGATTATCAAGAAACTTTAATATAGTATGATCCACTTTTTTCGAAATTAAATTGAAGTAAAAATTATTTTGTTTTAAGTATTTACGGTAAGTTAAAAGGGTTTTCATTAAAAAGTATTGTGCATGGTGAATTGTTTCAACGGCCCCCAGATAGCTTCAACTGGATGAAAAAGTTGTGTAATGTTAGAACTTATCCAGTATGGAATAAATAGCGATTAGGTGTATTGACATCCACGGAAAAAAATAGGAAGTAAGGTGCATGTACACATGTATCTCCCCTTTAGGTTTTGATAAATATTGGATATGACATTAAGAAGTTATAAAACTGTATTCTTTGAATATGTTTCTAGCGTAACATGCACGCTTAGTACTGCTTTTTATCAGATATTTTATAACTTATGTCTTAAAATTCTGGTTTTATCCATTCCAATAGGTGGATTTAAGTTAATGAGAAAAATGCTCTGTTCACTAACTCAGCAATGCTTTAACTGTTGTGAATGTGAGCTCCCTTTTGCTATTATTAGAATCTAGATTTACATCATTCATTTTCAACTTATGAGTTCTCCTTTCATTCAAAAGGTAGATTTCAATGTCTGCTGGTCACTTGACAAGAAAATGCACTCAATGATATTATTTGCCTCAATTTACACCTGGAATGCAGATTTTTCACTAAAAAAAATGTCGTTTACTTAGTAATAAATAGTTTTGTATATTACTATCATATTCATGTTTTCATTTGACATTACGAAAGTGCTTTTGAGATCCAGGATTCTGACTTGAATAAACAGTGTTTGTAACACACATGGTTTCAACCGTTTCTTTCCCTTCCCTTAAAAGTATCTTTCAGTTTTAAAACTACCTGATAATAATACAGAGTTCACACCTAATTTGAATTGGATTGACATTAACTAATTTGAATTAGTTTAATTCACATTTGAAAAGGTTTACATCCTACCATCAATTGTAATTTGAATTGCAATGCGCCTCAAATTAGCTTAGCTGTCTGAATGACGTCAGGCGCGTAGCAACCCGTACGCAAAAACGCAGTTGCGTACACATTGAAAATCTCACAAAAATAAAAATATGGTAAATCTATTAAGAATTTAACTAAAGTAATGAAGTTAAATAAAAAAAAATATGTTAATGATCACTTTGTAGCTATATTCCGTTCCGAAAACTAGTCTTCCCTTTTCATTTACGAAATCAGCATCGTGATTCTGTTGCTGATACAAACAATTTAAAATGGCTTAGTCCTCCGGGTGTCAAAACACAATTGTCACGTCTTCTATGCCTCCTTTCCCTGACATCTTTTCTGAAGATTCCAAAATAACTGATGGAACAAAATATGACATTCTTAAGAGACCATGGACACCAATTCATTCTAATGAAACTGAACATGTATCTACCTTTCGTCGATCATTTGATAGCAGAGTTGAATAAGCAGAGCCACGTTATGTCGCACAAAAGTTAATCCCAAAAAACATTGACCAACTTACTTTAGCTGTTGGGGACATAATCTTTAATGAAATGCAGATGATGCCCATGTTACAAAAGACGAATTTCAAGATCGAAATTCGGAGATGGTTAACAAAATGGACTGGATATTTTGATAACATTCCTAACAAGCTGCAGGAAACGTTAAATGTTATAAACCAAGGATATCCCGGAATCTTTTAGATACTTAATGTATTTGCATGTATGCCGATCTCGACGGCAACGCGGGTAGAACGGTTCTTTAGTACCATGAGAAGAGTGAAGACCTAGTTGAGAAAAACAATGAAAACGAATCGTTTATCTGGACTTGGTCTTTTGAACATATACTAAGAAAACAAAATTAAAACAGACACGGTTTTGGACATCTTTAGTAGAAAAAAAGAAAGGAAATGGGCATTGATTTTTCATAATTAACTTTGAGAGAAAAAAAAAAGCTGAAAAACACTACTTGTTCACTCATAAAATAAAACATAAAGATATGTGTCTAATTCGGATTTTTATTTATGTATTTTCTCAATAAGAAAAATACCATTTAAGTTGCACAGTGTTGGCTTAGAAATTAGTTTGTTTTCTAATGTAAAGTGGGTTCAGCATGATTAGGTAACAAATAAAATATACCTCATCAAGCCATTTTAACCCACTACACATAAGAAAAGAAAAAACAAATTGTTAAGCCCAACAGTACGGGTTTCTTTGTTTTTCTCTGATTATTTATTTCCAAAGTTGACTTGTTTCTCCTGAAAGTAAGATTTCTGTGAGGACATTTTAAGTCCTCGGAAATTGCGAGAATGCAGGATTTTGCATCATTTACCCCAGAGCATCTGGGGGCCTTCAGCGGCCCCCATACCCCCGGCCGTATGACTACCTTCTCCGGCATTGCGTACACATCAAAATTGCCTAGCTACGCCCCTGGACGTTTACTTTTAATTTGTATTAACAAAAACATAGTTCAAATGCGAATTTAAGTGAATTGTTTGTCTATCTATGGTCAATTTTTAGCCACATTGTTGAATTTTATTTATGGAGCTTACTTTTCATTTACATAAATTTAAGATTAATATTTCTGAGTGGTACGTTACTTATAAAGGGGGTGGATTCCCAGATATTTAATGAAATTGTATTCAGTTTATGGTTTGTGGGCCTCTTATTTGGGGTTATTGATATCAATTGAGGTGTAAGAGGGAAACCAAAATAGTGAAAGATCATTGAAAACCTGATCTATTAAAGTTCATTGATACATGTGTATGTTTAATCAGCCAGTCAATTTAGGTATTTAGAAATCCAAGATTCAATAAAAAAATGAATTCTTGGGAATATGTAGAATTATTCACTCAAGGTGCAATCAAACTTATTTATTTCACTTTTTGATTTCTCTTTATTTCTTGGTCTCTTAGTAGGTGTTGCAGATTAGAAGTATTTTCGTACCATAGTATTGTTAGTGTTCCGGATCCTGTTCAGTAGTTAATAGTGAAAATTTAGGTAAGTTTACATTATGTTTATAAATAAACTAAGCCCATGCTAAACTAACTCTAATCTTGCTGTATTTTCCTCAAAATTTTTGAAATACACTTGCATAATATAATAAGAGATTGGCATAAGCTTTCTTCTTCACACTGCCCTCAAAACTCAGTGGCAAAATGACTAGTCTTAGGCAAAAAAATAGTATATGTTTGTTTACCGTTACCTGATGACCTACCCTAATTTTAGCGCTATCCCTAAGTCATTTATTTTCCTCTTAAAAGTGAAAAATAAATAGAACTTGTGTCACGAGGGTAATAAGGGTTGCCAATAAATAATATAATAAGAGATTGGCATATATAATTATAAAAAGGTTGCTTCTTCACACCACCCTCAAAACTCATTTTAGAATTGATAGCAATACAGTTTTTGTGTCTTTTATTAAACTTAACATTTATACGTTATTCACACACTTTAACAGTGCTTATTGAAAATTGTACCAAAAAAACGTTAAGTAGGCGGTACTAAGACTGGAAGAAAATTAAGACGCTTAACATTTTTTTATATGACCAGAACAATTTCTTTGCGTTGTATGTATATAAACAAATCTCATGTCGATATATAACATGTACAACAATCAAACATCAACCCACACCAAACTGGCTGTAGTTGAAAAACATCAAAAGGGAAAATACAGTGAAATTTGGAGAATTTATATTATCACATGTACATGCATTTGAAATATATTTAAAATATTTTTTTCAAATTTTTTAGTTTTAGGTTCCACCTAGCTACCATATTAGAAAACTGGGATTTAAACGCTAGTCTATTAGAGGGATATTTCCAGTGGCGAATCCAGAAATTTTCATAAGTGGGGGCCCACTGACTGCCTAAGAGAGGGACCACTCTGATCATGATCCAGTGGTTCTCTAAATAATCAACCATTTTTTTTCCAGACAAGGGGGGGGGCTCTTAATTTACCTTTGATTTCATTGGTTATAATTTTTATTTTATCATGAATCAGATTTGAACACGACTTGGGGAATGAAGGTAAAGACCGAATGTCAGTTTTAGTCTTATATATGTACTTTAATTTTAGTCTTACATGTATTTATGTGTACATATATCACTGATTCAGTGGCGATGGTGACTAGCTATATATAGTTCTTCATCAGTTGACTAAAATTAGGTGGAGGTATATTTTTACTCATGCTCAACCTATATCAGTTTGTGCATGAAGCGATTGATAGTTGCCAGACACTGAATGATTATACCACCAATTTGTGAAAGTTTTAACCTACATGTATGCATATATACTTTAAATACAATAAAAAAAAAATCATGTCTTTTTCAGGACTTCTGATCCAACCATGTAGAATGGCATGTTATTGAGATATGGTTCTGGTTGATGGATGTTCATGAAGGACCTGTAGTACAAAGTATATCACTGGATTGAGCTCTCGGTCAAAGTGTATTATTAAAGTGCTTTGCTTTGAGCTCAGTTCATTGTTATGCAATTCATTCGTTGTGAAATAAAGATTTTACAGACAACTCTCATGTACAAGGATGTCGCCAAGTATTATCATTTCTATGTACAATGTAAGTAACAGGGAGATAAAAGCATTTTTTTCTGTTTGAACCAAACATTATTTGTCCATTGACCAAAATTGTTTTGCTTTCACCAGCTTTGAAGGAGATATTATCAAAGAATTGATAGAAAACAGCACAGAAGCTTACTTTCTAGCTCATCAGGCCCGAGCATCATGTTAGGCATTGTCATTACTAAAAACCAATAAATGTCTTCTAATCTGAGGATCAATTCAACATTTTAAGGTGTTTTACTAATGATACTGACAAGCCACCACAAAGATATACTGAGTGCCAATGAAAACGCAACACTTTTGTTTTTCAAAAAAGTCTGATAATTTTTATTTATTTTATATTAGAACTTTGTAAAGTTGGTTGAAAATGACTTTAAAGACAATTGTCTACAACTTTAGGGTTGGGTGATTTTTGGAACAAATGCAAAGTAAGGGTTATTTTGAACGGACATAAACCGAGTTCACCGCTTTTCAACATACGCACCATTTTCACGATTTTGTCATTTAAAGCTTGGCTAATGTCATGAATTTTCCCGCCCTTATTGTAAGGAAACTGCAATAAACATCTGAGTAAATGCCAGGACTTTCTGACAACAAGCGACATGCAGTTTCGGGCATGATCCAATGAAGCCTTTCACAGCATACAATAACCCAAATCATCCACAAATTCAACAAAAATGGATCAGTTAATGATAAGCCACATCCCGGGGTTCAAAAAGCAAGAAACGCTCAGTAAAACCGATACATTTGGTCTTTAACATATCCGATATCGACTCTGATGGATGTCCAAAGGTCACGTGAGTTCAATGGTGGGCACGGTAGATCCTATGGAGCAATTTCAGTAAAGCACTATTTGCGCAGAAATTCAACGGTTAAAGAGGACCACAGTCGACATCTAAACGGCTGTCTGGTGTAAACATCGAATTCTTTAGACCAAAAATCATTTATTATGTACCAAAAATCTTCAGTGGTGGTTACATAGACGTTTGGCACCAGCCTTGGCCAAAAGTCATGCGTTTCGCCAGATTTAGGTCCGATAGAGCAAATTTTGCATCAGATTTGACATGGTTTAGACGATGAAAACCACCACCAATATCATAAAGTCAGCTTGAGTTTGCTTTACAGGACAAGTGGAATAACATTCCCCGAGATCACATTAAACGTCCGGGATGATCAATTCCACGGCGCTGTCGAGATTGCGCTGCACAACGGGGTTGTAACATTTTTAGTTAGGACTGTGATTTGATGATCGACATTGGATGTTTCGTTTATCTATTGCGCCCGAAAGATGACAATGAAACATTTTTGTTTGATATCGATCTATTGTTAGAATTGTTAATTTTCAAGAACAATTCAGTTTGAAAGATTATGATTTCTAATATAAATTTTATTTTTGAAAAACCAAGTGTTGCGTTTTCATTGGCACTCAGTATATATAAATAGAACCATACAAATAGTTAGCAAATACATATTAAAAAAGATGTGATATGATTGCCAATGAGACAATTCTCCACAACAGACCAAAATGACATAGAAATTAACAATTACAGGTCGCCGCACAACCTTCAACAATGAGCAAAGCTAATGCAGCATAGTCGGCTATAAAAGGTCTCGAAATGACAATGTGAAACAATTCAAAGTAGAAAAATAACAGGCTTATTTGTGTACAAAAAATAAAGAAAAAACGAATATGTAACACATAAACAAACGACAACCACTGAATTACAGGCTCCTTATATCATGTTCTCAGATATCATATCTCTGATGGCATCTCCCAATTTAAAAAAATCACGAAAAATTGAACCTATTATGTGTTGCTCTCCTAACTATAAAATGTATCCAAAATCAAAGATGTGGAACATATTCTATCATAATCATTTGGTAACTAATGCAATTAGTGTCTCTTCCATGCCTGTCTTGAACATAAAAACTAAACTAAATATAAAATAAACAATACTCCTAATGCTCCGGTTGGTTGTCATCGTGCAACACAGTTAACAACACATATAGGAAAATCATAGAACTACATTTATCATAAAACACTGTCAAACATCCAAACATTCTATCCACACTCATCTGTGTCCACACTTGTTACATATAGGAAATTATTGTCACTCAAATTGTACAATAATTTAATAATGCATATATGATTTTTCACACCAAATGTAATGTCAAAATTAATGGTGCTCTAACTAATAATTTGTCATATAAACATCCATGCATGAAAGTATACGTATACAGTAGCGTTTATATTTGTTGATCTACACCAACCTGAAACAGCATCTTCAAGAGTAAATTCGGTATCATTATAGCTCTTATGGTCTTGATGATATTTTTGACAATTTGCAAACTATATGGTCCGCAAATGGTCAGAAACAATAGCACAAGAACGAGCTGAGGATCCGCATCTCATCCATGGATCGCAGTCTTCATTTTTAAGGATGTTTAAAAAGTTTACATTTACAATCTTCCTTTCATAATAATTTATTGATAATTTTGACTAAGGAAAACATGTATCATGATTGATTATTTCAGTACTTACAATTAATTTCGGTATTGCGAAAAAATATATTGTAATAGTACTCTTCTGCAGCTACCAGGAAACGGTAATCTGACGAAGTCTTGTTTATTAGAATGCTCTCAGGTACATTCACTAGTGTTGCTCCTCTTGACTCGCAACTCGCCTTTGCCTCGAAAAAGGTTGAAGGTTCGTTCATAAATTTGTAACACGACTCCCAATATATATTTCCAATGAAGCCATCAGGACAGAATCTTGATACTAAAATAAGCGTCAAATGAATAGATGTTTAACACACAATGTAAAGACGCACAAAGCCAGTATTACATTTTTAAATCAAATTCTTTTAAGGAACGTTATAACGTATAATTTATATACTTATTTATAACATTGTTTTTTCATATGTCTGATTAGTTGAGGTTACACACTAGTGTATATTTAATGAATCGATGTGATAGTATCTATAATACTAAAATTACGAGGTCCAATTTGTCAGCCGTCATCGGGTAAAAACGACAAATCAAAGAATTCAACTCTATATATAACTAATATAGGACAATTGTGTAGATTACAAATTACACCACTCCAGACCCTTTTGTTTTCCACATAATTAATATTGCCAATAATTAACAAGTTCCGGGTTTAATCCGATACCGATACCAATAGTATATTCACCTGTTAGCTATTACCTTATCTGTACGTTCCGCATTTGACAGGCGCACCACCAAACGGTGTATTTAGGATTTTGTATATACACGGGTCATAATCAAAGGGCTAACACTACTAAATTCAATCATTGTCAAATTGTTCCCTATTGTAGCTTTATTCAGCAATCAGCAAGACTTTCTAAGATAACTAATATAGGACAATGCTGTTGATTAAAAAATACCCCATTCCTGGATAGCCTGGACCTTTTGTTTTCCAAATAATTAATATTTCCAATAATTGATAAGTTCCAGGTCGATGGGTTCAAACAAAAAGATTTGAAAGCAGAGAAAACTGTGTATCTTATAATCGACATGACTTTATCAGATGACAATACTAATTACTAAAATAAGGCTTAGGCATAGTTATATACTTTAATTCAGTCACGGACCCGCGAAATCACGGGTGTGTACTTGTATCTTACTAAAAAACTAAAAATTGCCGCAATATATCGAGAGTTATTAACGACCTTGACTGACTATACAGCCCCTTGCACCGTCGGCATTGCCGCAATACTTTTTCAAGTAATGCAATGTAAGCTGAGACATATTTCAGGTAATGTTTATTTAAACTGAAAAAATCCAGAGCGTCTCTCGTTGGTTATTCATTTATTTGGTTGATGTCATGTGAGTCTGAAAATTTGTCAGTGTCAAGATTTATAACTCATTATTATAAGTACATGTATTTGTTTTGAAATAAGAGAAAATTGCATTCCAAAAATTAAATATATGTAGTTTATTTTAATTTTTAATTTTTATGTATTAGGGAGACAAAATATTCTGTTCTTTTTATTTTCAAACACCATCTAGTATGGAGTATAGTTATTTAATCATTTATATTTAATGTAATATATTTTTTTAATTACTGAATACTTAATATTATTTCTATACATATGTGTATATGCACGGAAACGAGCCTTTTCGTTGGATTCAATGAATATTCTTATTCTCATTCTTATATATTCTTATTCTTATTAAAATGGAGCAAATGGTTATTATGGGCAAGAACTCAATTTAGCAAAATCCGTTGGAAAATTGTATTCTTGTGACGCTAGTTCAATATCAAGTTGTATTTATCCTTTTGTTTTATAATAGAGTAACGCGTACAAACATTCTACGAAATTGAAATCTTTTGAATATGGAGTTGGTTTTTTTTTTTTATATTCACATATTTGTGATTTGTTTGAATACGATAAATGTATTATTAAATCTATCTTTTGATTATACATGTATATAATATAGACGCTTTTATGTAGAATCATCCGCGTGAAGCAAGCCATAATCATAATTCGGAAATTTAAGTGAATCGTAACATTTATGGTCCAGCTTCCTTTGATCTCCGAGCAAGATAAATTTTAGAGGAGCGTATTAAAGGGACATTAGCTGCAAAATAAAACCCCAAAAATCATTAATGAATGTGAAATAGTGAAAAAAATTCTCCTTTATTAGCCAGTTTGGTCCAATTTTAAGCTAAAAAAAACCATCGTTATTAAATTGATTATTCACTTGCAAGTGATAATAAATCGACCTCATTGAATCCCTATGTATGTGACCGGCAATCTAATCTAAAGTTGGGTTACACATGAATTATGCGTGTTCATTTATTAAAAGGAAAAGATTGTCAACATTGAAAGTGATATGAGGGTAAGCCATTTAATTGTCTTATTCGATCCACACAAAAAAAAAAATCTTATACAGGTAAAAAGATGATAATCATATATTTTAAATCTATAATATAAAATCAAACTGACCTTGAAAATTTCAATTGCACGATCTCAATATCGATTTAATTCTAAACAAAAGTTTTTATCGGGTTATATGACCGTCAGCAGTCTTTGGAGGTCACATCGATGGTTAATTAGATGGTGTCTAAGACTTAAATACACACGAAATGCTGACACAAATAATCAAGCCCATGTATTGTAGACTGTTTATTTCAGAGTTTTTATAATTTGGATATACGTACGTTATAAATCAAATGTGACAATTTGAGTCAAATCGGTGAACAAAAATTTGACAGCTAGTGCCCCTTTAACTGTTTTTTTTTTACATCATTGTACCATTCAATTCCGCTGTTGATCATTCGTCATTGGAAATCAAAGAATCGGAGATGAAAGGGATAACTCATCAAAGAATCAAAATATTTCAAAATATGAAAACGAGTCACTAAACACGGATATATCAAGAATGCGGACGAAATAATCCAATGAGTAACCGAACAACACTGACCCACGCCTTCGTCAACTATAAAGTATTAATGACACTCGATCAAGCACGAGAAAGATCTGGTAAAAATTTGCATTCGAAGATTAATCATGAAAGTGAAAAAGCTTTTTTTTTTTTTATATACAGCAACATTCTGTAAATGAAATCATAACAAGAAAAGAATGCTCCGAGAAATATTATCTAATGCAAAATATGTAATTCAAAATGTATGTGTTGCTGGAATGTTGCTTCATAGAGGTAGAATGTCTGCGATATTCGTCAGAGGCGGAAAAATAAAACTCATAATAAGCGGTTTTCAGTTTTAAGATCAAGCAGATATATTTTAAGAATGAATTCAACATACTTTGACTAACTGTTGGCTTGACTCGGTATCTTTGACAGTACATGAACTTTTGCTCACTGCAGTAACTAAACTGCGCAGTTTTGTTCGAACTGATACTGACACATTCTCCCGAGTTCAAAGTTGGTTGGTCAGCATCCCACTGTATGTCTATTGACTGTGAGTAAGGACTGTGAAAAGAATAAAATAGTACCAATATAAACAAATATTACCTGACATTAGCAATTTGCTTGCTCAGAGAAACGAAGGCAATACATACTTAAATATGATGGTGACTTTGTTTTTTACCTTCAGCTTATTATTTCCAGAAAATATACTGTGACAGTCGATTTTGATGTTTTATTCTACGATAAATAACAAATATACGGTTGCTTCTACTTCTACTTTGTAGAGACTGCCTGCAACACGCTGACCTGAATGTCACTTGTATTACGCATGGTTTAGTGGAAACGAATACATATACAGTGGAATTTAATGTTTTAGAATTATAAACAAAACAAATTCTTACATATTTACATATTACACATTTTTATTTAATTTTTATGAATTTGTTTTATTTTTATTAAGATAAAACTGTTTACACATTATAAATTTACGGACTGTAGACCTGTGTAAATTGAGACAGCTGCTTGAAACGACTCTACAGAGGAGCTCACCACAATGCCCAGATTTTTTTAGTACATTAAAAAATGATTGTTGGCGTATTTGTGTTATGTAGGATGGAATTATATATGAAAGTGTATACATTTTCTGTCCCTGTTTATGCGGTTGTATTAGTCTATCTGTTTTTGTGATGGCAAAAAGTTGATATACACTTCTAAAAATATGACAAGGCGCGCATCTGTTCGTCTGAGTGCAAGGTCTCTCAGTTTCAGGTGATTTATCATTCCACTTACGCTTGAGCTGTTTCTGTGTCGGTAAGTGGCAAATCAAGCAGCCATTCTGAGAAGCTAGAAGCCCTACGAAGCCGTTGTGTAGTGGTTAGCACATTGGACTACTAACACAAAGGTTCCTGATCGATCCCCGCTCCGGAAAGAAAATTCCAGGGACTGAATTTTCGGCTCTCCCTTGACAACATTTGCGAGTATTGTCTCGAGAAACGATGCTAGGCCGTCGGAAGGGACGATAAATGGCTGACCCGTTTTAAGAGAGAACCATATCTCTTGCACGTAAAAGACACCGTTCTAGATTTCGAAAAAGATCAGGCTAATGCCGCTACAAGGCATAACTCGCACCCGAAAAGTGGTAAGGGATTAATATAAGTTGCAATACCTTGTTTCCCAATCCACTATAAATAAATATTGCTTAAACTAAGCCAAAAAAATATGTTTTAAGCAGTCGTTAAACCATTAAAATAAGGTCAAATACGACGATAACTTCGTATTGTAAACAATGTCTATTACCTTCTGGAACATTAAGGTTTCTACATGCACTTATTTAGAACAGAACTTAAAAACAATGTATGTTCGTCACAGGAAAATACTTCATTAGGATAAACACTGACTTGGTACAGGCATTTTTTTATTATGTAGAAGTACAAGTACAAGTTTGAAAGTCTACAATGTTTACTGAGGGGGCAGGTCAAATATTCAAAAGAGATGTGACATGCTGATGTAAATATCACGGACTTTCCATTAGTGGTTCCCCTAAAGGTGGTATGGCAGGCGAACTAAAATGATAGAATGTATGTAGTATATATTGTGATATTCTTAAAAATTGATTAGAAAAAATATAGGTCAACTAGCTTGTTTTCAAGTTACCGGGTGTAAAAGGACACGCGTTGTATGGATTAAACAGAGAAAAGGGATCATAATGTAAATAGAAGGTGAACTAAATGATCGAATTGTTCAATCGTAAATGAGAATATAGATCTTATAAAAGGCTTTCTGATTTATCAAAGTTAATGGGGTCACAGTACGTCTTTTCCTGCTACAACACAAAATAGAAAAAAAATCAAAAAGTTTTGTTTTAATCATAATATTTCTGAGTTTACCCTCCTTAATACACAATGTTTGAAAAAAATTGAAATCAAGCAAAACTATTTTACTTCTGTAAAACTATGAGCGATAAAACTAAGAAATTCTGAATTTATTGTGTTCTGCTATTTTGAAATCCAAGATGGTGAAAAACACCCTTAAACTTACCTAATGTCACTAAAGTACACAAATCGTTGACGACGCCGCCGGCTCCACTGCTTAGTATAGACAAGACAAAAACTCAAAAGCTTATTATAACCTATCAAACATGGAATATTACAAAGTTCAGTGGATATTGTTGTAATCGACTTGTCCGGATCTGATTATCACCGAACCCGGACATTGACCTATAGTGCGACTGTCAACTTCCTGTGGTGAGTACTTACCAACATTGCAGAATAACCAGAGAGCTTGATGAAGACAGACGTCTAATCCTCAACTCGTATCTGCCATTTGCCATACACTTACTTGGATAACTCAAGGTAACCTTACTTATTATATCAGTCTAGTTGCAAATACTATATTGGTGTCAGAAGTTTGTTTCAACTCACCTGGAGAATACCGGAAATGATTTTGTAGCGGCAAAATTTTTCTTTTTGAATTTTGAAACAATAAAAGATTCGAAATTGACGAAATATACGGATAATTTTCTGAGTGTTTAAAACAATTGTCAATAATCCTTTGTCAGTTTCACTGATTATTTATTGGGCAATTATTTAATCATTTTAGAAACTGAAGTTTGATTGATACATTTTTCTTTGTCATTGTCAATGACAAAGAGATACAGGCAAGTGTCAGTGTTACTGAAACTTAACCTGTTAACAATTTAGTCAGTGTTACTGATTAATTATATAGCAAGACATTGTGTCTTATATTTATTTCATTTTATAAGAAATAGATTTATTCAATCATGACAGAACCAGTGAATATTAACACAGCTACATTTTTACAACTTAAGTCGTTAAAAGGCATTGGGGAGGCTAAAGCAAATGCCATACTAAGGGCAAGAGAAGAAAAAGGTACACTTACTGAAGACAACATCTTTGATATTACAGAAATTTCGAGTACTCTTTGGGCATCTTTATTAAAGGACAATCTAATAACTTTTAAAGCAGTTAAGCCATCGGGGGAAGATCTTGCGTCAACGGTAGCATTACTAAGGGATAAAATATCTAGTATTGAAAAGGATCGTTCTGACATGGTAGTTAGTTTTCAGTTACAGGCTGACCAGATGAGAGAGAAGAACCTGGCCATATTGGAACAACAAAGGTTGCAGTATGAGCAAGAGCGGGATGAATATTTACAAAAGGTAAAACAAGAATTAAATCATTTTAGAGAAATGGTTGAAACTAAAGATAGGGAATTAGACCGATATCATGAAAAAACAGAGAAAATGCAATCTCAAATAGAACAGCAAGAGTCTCTTGCTAGAATTCAAAAGGTAATAACTGACAGGGAATCTAAATCAGGAGTAAATTATAATTATAAACCCCCTTCAACTCCCGACAAATATGGTCCATCTGCTCCAAAGCTGGCTATTTTTGATGGCAAAAGTGACTGGCGACCATACTTTTTGCAGTTTTCTACCATAGCTGATAGATATAAATGGACTGATGAGCAAAGATTGTTCAAATTAATAGAACTTTTAAGAGATAGGGCTCTGAAGTACTACAGTAACAGGGTTAAATCATTACAGGCAAATTATAAACTGTTTTGTCAGAAATTTAATGAGAAATTTGGTAAAAAGGAATTACCCCATATTTTACGTAGATTATTACAGGATTTGAGGCAAGAAAATGAAGAGAATTTGAGAGATTTTGCAGAGAGGGCACAGGAGTTGGCGGTTGATGGGTATCCTGATACTCCAGAGAAGTTTGCTGAGACACTGGCTACTGATGCATTTTTGAGAGGTTGTCTGGATAAAAGAGCTGCTTTAGTTGCCATGGACAAGAACCCAGAATCCTTAGATCAAGCAGTCCAATTTGTACGTAGTGCAGCAGCTAACCAAAAAGTTATTATGGGCGGTAAGAAGTCTGAAGTGAAAAGAGTTACATTTTCAGATACAGAAGATGTCCAAGAACAGGAAGAAGAAAAATTTGCTGTACGGGTTGTTGAGAAAGATGATGATAAAAAAGGGGTAAGTGCTAGTATTGAGAAAAGACTTAAGAAAACAGAAGATGATCTTGCAGAGACAAAAATTATTGTGAAAAAGATTCTCAATATAATTAACCAAAATCAGGGTCAAAACCAGAGGTCAAGAAGTACATATAGGTCTCCTACACCAGAAAGGTCAACAAGCCCATATAGGGGAACAGGCTGTTTTCAGTGTGGAAAAGAAGGACATTATGCCCGGGATTGTCCAAGCAGGATAATGTATCGAAATGGGTCGCCCATGCGTAGTAGAACTCCATCACCAAGTAGCAACACTTTAAACTATCAGGGATCAAGAAAGACGGCCAATTCTTGATCAGCTCGGGACATGGTGGCCAAATATGTACAGATGTAAAAAAAGAGGATATTGGTAATACAGCGAAAATTCAGGAACTATTTCTGTATAAACATAATTCAGATTCAAAAACATTGTTCATAAACTTAATTCTTAATGGGCAAAAAGTTTTAGCTGTTGTAGATAGTGCAGCTCAAGTTTCCGTGATCAGTATATCACTCCTTAAACAGTTGGGGCCAAAAGTAAAGATGAAGCAGCACATAATACTGAAAGGGGCTGGAAAGGGGTCTGAAATGGAAGCCAGATACACAGACGACCTTGACGTGACAGTTGGTAAACTCAAAGTCAAATGGAGGTTTGTGGCTGCAGAGATCACAGATAAGGTAATATTAGGTATTGATTTTTTGGAACATTTCAAGGCTATAATTGATTTAGGCAATTATACCGTACAGATAAATCAAGATCTTATACCTGCCATCTGTTTAGGTAATAAGGAGGGTAAAATTTCACATGTTTACAGAGTAACAGTAGGGAGGAAAACAGTTGTTCCACCTCAGTCAATGAAGGTATTAAAAATTGAGATTGATAGGACACCTAATTCTGATATTATTATACAGCCGAACTATGAACTAAAAGGTTTATTAACACCAAATGTTGTGCTGAAAATAGGTCAGGAGGTCTCAACCGTAGTACGTAATGGCTCCAATAAGTTTGTTACTTTGAAAGGAGGGTTGAAATTTGGAATTGGCACAGAAATAGAATGCACAATACCTTTGACAGATGTAAATGAACTTGACAGGTTTTCTGACAAGTCATTAAATAATTTCGAGCCATATTTTGTAACACATCAAGCTGCAGAGGCTGACAGAATATCTGATAGCCTGACAACTGGTTCAGAGACAAACGAAAACTCAAATATGGTTCCACCAGCACATACAATTTTATCCATTAAAGCTGATAATAACCACTCTCAAGTAAGTTCACAAAATCTTGATAACAACATGTCTGACAGGGTCTCTGTCAAACAAGCTCTTTCAATTAAAGATATAAATGAACTTATTCCAAAACATATACAAGATCTGTATTAAAGGACCATTAAAGGTATGACACTGTCAGAAAGTAAGGACATAGCAGAATTATTGATTCAATTTCAGGATGTGTTTGCGAAAGGGGATATGGATCTGGGTTTATTTAAAGGGGAAATTAAACACCGTATCCACACAGGAGATGCTACTCCAGTAAAACATCGTCTGAGGCGGACTCCATTAAAGTTTGAAGGTGAGGAACAAAAACATTTACAGGATATGTTGGATAAAGGGGTTATTCAGCCGTCAATATCTGATTGGGCGGCATGTCCGGTTCTAGTACGGAAAAAGGATGGCTCTATCAGGTACTGTCTAGACTATAGGGGGCTCAACTCAGCTACAACAAAAGATTTATTTCCAATAGCGAAAATAGAAACCTGTCTAGATACTTTGCGTGGAAGCCAGTACATGAGTACGGTGGATATGGCTGCGGGATATTGGCAGTTGGAAATAGACGAGAGAGACCGCTATAAGACCGCTTTTGTGACTAAGTATGGTTTGTTCGAGCACGTCAGACTGCCATTTGGTCTCTGTAATTCGCCAGCTACTTTTAGTAGAGTTGTTCAGTTAGTATTGCAGGGTTTAACTTGGGAGGAGTGTTTAGCATATCTGGATGATGTCATCATTTCGGGTTATAGTTTTGAGGACCACCTACAGAAGCTGAGACATGTATTAGAGCGATTCCAGCAGTATAATCTCAAGTTGAAGCCATCAAAGTGCAATCTGTTCCAACAAGAGGTAAAATTTTTAGGCAAGATTGTCAGCAAGGATGGGATCTCAATAGATCGTAAAAACATTGATACTGTACAGAAATGGCCAGTTCCAAAAAGTAAGAAAGAACAAGAATCATTTTTGGGATTTGCTAATTACCACAGGGAGCATGTGTCTCATTATGCTGGTCTGGCCGCACCTTTACATGTCCTTACAGGAGGAAAGGAGTTTAAATGGGAATCAGAACATCAAGAGGCATTTAATAGTATTAAGAAGGCTTTAACTACACCACCTGTATTGGGATATCCTGATCCGAACTTTCCATTCATTTTGGATACTGATGCCTCTGAAAATACTATCGGAGCAGAATTGAGTCAAATTCAAAACGGCAAGTGTGTTACGGTAAGCTATGCAAGTAGGGTATTGACACCAGCTCAGAGAAAATATTGCACTACACGGAAGGAACTTCTAGCAATAGTAGCCTTTACCAGACAATATCGTCATTATCTTCTTGGTAACCAGTTCACTATACGCACAGACCATAACAGTTTGAAGTGGCTCATGAACTTCAAAAACATAGAGGGACAGTTAGCTCGCTGGCTAGAAGAGTTATCACAGTATAACCTGATCATTCAACATAGACCAGGTAAGAAACATTCAAATGCAGATGGGCTTTCCAGGATACCTAATCACCAAGACCTTTGCTCGCACTACAGCTCGGAGATACCCCTTAATTTGCTTCCTTGTGGAGGTTGTAAGTACTGCACTCGAGCAAGGAACCAGTGGCAAACATTTGAAGAAGATGTAGACTTTGTGGTACCTTTGACAGCGAGATCTGTCAGCTGTACTTCACCAGTTGGCATCATAGGATTAACCATAAGGTCAATAAGGAATGTAACATCAGACAATAATATAGGTATAATGGGAATGCCTACCAGTTATTCAAATGATGACTTGAGGCAATTGCAAAGTCAAGATAAACACCTAAGTACTATTATTGCATGGTTAACACTGAACCATACTCCCTCTAAGCAGGAATTACAGATGCAGAGTCCAGGAGTTAGACATCTTTGGCAATGTAAGTCACAACTTAGATATCAAGACGGTATACTGTCTTATATCTGGGAGGACCCTATTGGTTCTAGGATTCTTTTTGTGACCCCAGACAGTCTGAAAGATGAATTGCTCAGGTGCTGTCATGATCTAAGATCTTCTGGACATTTAGGGCAGGACAAGACACTCTCAAAACTAAGGAAGACGGCATACTGGTACAAGATGTCAACAGATTGTAAAATCTATGTAAGTTCATGTCATGTTTGCAATAGGCAGAAGAAAGCATGCAGGAAGGCAAGAGCAGATCTGGGGCAATATCACTCTGGGGTCCCTTTTGAAAGGATACATATGGACATTTTAGGCCCTCTACCTGTAACTAAAATGGGTAATAAATATATACTTGTGATCCTTGATCAATTTACCAAATGGATTGAGTGTTGTGCTTTGCCGAACCAACATGCAGAAACAATTGCCAAAGCTTTTATGGACAGTACAATATCAAGAATAGGGTGTCCCTTGGAGATTCATACAGATCAGGGGGAAAATGTTGATGGTAATGTGATACGACAGCTCTGTGAACTCTTAGAGATAACGAAAACAAGGACGACAGCATATCATCCAGCTTCAAACGGTCAAGTTGAACGTTATAATCGCACTCTTGCGCAGATGATAAGGTGTTTCACTAAGAGACGACAGGATAGCTGGGATGTACACCTACAACAACTTACTGGTGCCATTAGAGCTACAGAAAACAGACAAACTGGGTTCACACCAAATTTCATGGTTTTTGGCAAGGAAAATAGTCAACCTATTGACCTAGTTTTGGGTCTTGATCCACCTAACAGGACTAGAGAACAAAAAGAGCTAACAGATTATATCAAGATTCTTAGAGAGACGCTGACAGAGGTACATGTCCTTGCCAGGGAAAACATTAAAATGGCTCAGTGGAGACAAAAGAGAGATTATGACCTGAATGTCAATTGTAAGGTATATAAGGTAGGAGATATTGTTTTTAAGATAGATTCAGCCAGGAAAGTTGGGGTGTGTCCAAAACTTAAGGCACCATGGAAAGGGCCCTTTGTGGTAGCTGAGGTTAAATCACCGGTCCTATACAAAATTAGGAACAAAAAAACGTCTGAAGTTGTTCATCATGATAGGCTCAAACTCAGTCAAATTCGTGATTTACCTGTCTGGACACAAAGGCTTAAGAGAAGAATACTAGAACAGGTGGAGAGGAAAATGTTGGAAGATTTAACTGACAAGGAAGAACACTGGGACTTAGGGCTAGATTGGCTTTTCAGTAATAATGAGCCAATGTTGTGGAACATGATGGACGGTAGCCTTGCACAGTCAGACTCTCTGACTGGTGGAGGCAATACTGGAATTGGGCAGTCAGATTTTCTGACTAATAAAAGGAGCTTACAAGAAGCTGATCAGTTTACACCTAATGAACCTTGATGATAATTTTGGGGATCAGACAATAATCTATAATGTAGCCGATACTGTGGAAGCACGAGTTAAACTGTCTGATAGGAGCAGAGGGAGGGACAGGAAGGCCCCTGCCCACTTTAGAGATTTTGTAATGGACTAATGGTGATGTAGTTTGTGTATAAATATTGTATATATGTTATATGTTTAATTTGTTTTTTCTTTATCTTACTTTTAAAGAATGGAAGAGGAAGAGCTAGACTATGAGCCAGAAGAAGAGGAAGTGGATGTGTTGAAAGAACAGACAGAAAAGGAAGGGTGTTTGCTGAAAGAACAAAGAATTAAAGGTAGCAGTAATAATAAAAAAAGATCAAGACCATGCTGTATATGCTCTGGTAGGTTTGTGAATGTAAGAAGACATGTGCTTCGGGCTCATGTACCCTGGTATACTGCACCTCTGTTGGCATGTTGGACCTGTCAACTTCAATTTGGCCAACAGGGTGCATTTACCATACATTGCAACGACTATCACAATTCAGAGCAGACACATGGGTACAAAGAGGAATTTTTGGTTGACTGGGTTGAATTGATGAATGGCTTACTCATAGAACTTTGTCGTCAGTTCGAGGTTTCCACATTGGACAAATTGGTAACATTCGCCGGAGAGATGTCCACTCTAGAACAGTGTGACAAAGCAACCTTTCATCAAACAGACCTGCCGTTTCTGCTAAATTTCAACAGGATAAACCATTTTCACTCATCATCAGCTTACACGGTCTTTCCACCATCATACATACATTCTCTCCTACACTGGAAGGTCTTAGCTTTATTGATTAAATCATCCGAGGATTCTGAAAATTTACTTTCATATAATTGTAAATTGTCTCTATGTAAAATTACCTCACATCCGATACACACAGTTATTGACACACATTTTCATTGGGACAGATTCTTCCTACAAGCCAGATTTTCTGGCTTGCCATCATACATTTGGGAAGAACAAGATAATGAGAAATTTCAAATTAGAAAACTAATATCAAATTTTGTTTTTCCAAGTCGGTGGACAGCTTGCTTAGATGGGGACTTGTTAAAGGAGGATAAGAGAATTCTCCACACTATTGGAATCCATCCAAAGGTAGCAGGGAACCAGGTGGGTCGGCACTTTAATGAGTTGAAAAGAAGAATCCCAGGTAATTTTTTAGCAATAGGGGAATGTGGATTGGACGTAAGTCAGGGGGAGAAAGATATGAGAGAGCAAGTTAAGGTACTACGAGTACAATTAGAGTTGGCCAGAGATTGCGAGTTACCCGTCGTAATTCATTGCAGAGGTAAAAGCATAACTGCCAGGTGCTTAGATATTATGTCAGAGATACTGGACAGGGATCATGGTGTCCACTGGCACTGTTTCTCGCAGGATAAGAGAACATACCAAAATATAAAGCGTTGTTTTCCTAATACCAAATTTGGTATTTCTCCATTACTATTAATGGAAGATACCTATCCACAACTCCGCTCACATGTTTGCGAGATGAGCCTAGAGGACATCATTTTGGAAAGTGATGCACCATACCTCCACCCCAAGAACTATGAGGACAGTTCTCCAATATTGATTAGATCTATTATACAGAAATTGTCTATCATGTTTAATATTCCAGGAAGGGAAATTGCTGACATCACCACCCGTAATGCTCAGCAGCTATATAAGTTTGAATAGCGTATCTTTGTGTGTATATATATTTTTAACTGTAAATAACTATATGCGTGTGTGTATCATGTGGAACTGTAACAATTGTACTGTGTTGTAAAACTGTTATGTGAACTATGTGTGTTTGATGTGTAACTGTAAATATTGTGCCATTCTGTTGAATGACTTTCGTTTCAAAGGACCACTGGAAATATTAGGACAAAGGGGGGTTATTACTGACATGGTTAAATGACAGTAACACCTCAAGTTATAAGTAAATCAATGGAGATATCATGATATCTGCGGGACAGTTTCTGACATGATTAAATGACAGTAACTTCATTCACAGTTTAAGGAAATCATAGTGGGACAAAGAGGACTTCAGAATAGAGAACTATCACTAATCAGTCTTTTTATAAATTTACATTATACCAACAATCTTTTCAGAGAGAAGGGGGAAGAATGTTGTAATCGACTTGTCCGGATCTGATTATCACCGAACCCGGACATTGACCTATAGTGCGACTGTCAACTTCCTGTGGTGAGTACTTACCAACATTGCAGAATAACCAGAGAGCTTGATGAAGACAGACGTCTAATCCTCAACTCGTATCTGCCATTTGCCATACACTTACTTGGATAACTCAAGGTAACCTTACTTATTTAATATATCAGTCTAGTTGCAAATACTATAATATTGCAGATTATACGGAGCAACTCAGTACAGTTACCATTTTCCGTAGTAACGGTTAAACTGAATATGTGATTGCTCTTTTCGGGTAGATATTATCACTGTCGGTTTGTCTATTTTCATTTTATTATGTTGTGTCACATACTATAAATATGTAGTTTTATGGCAAGATTTGAATTGAATTGAATTGAATTAAAGTTATCAAATAACCTTACGTGTTAAAAGGGGACAGTCCAATGGATGTCATTGGTGCTCCACTATGAAATAACTTCATGTTTTTCAGTACCAATGAACTCCAAATCTCTGAAAATATGAATGATTAAAAAGTGTAAAAAATAAGCAATCCAATGAATCAACTAGATAACTTGAAGCTTTTTGCCGGCCTACCCGCGTTCAAATAGTAATTACCTTTAAAAAAAGATTTTTAAAACAAAAATGTATTTTAAAAATGAAACTTGGTAATAGTATACGACTTCCAATTATTTGAGTTTATTTAATCAAATGAAGAAATACAAGTTATCGGGTGCATTTAACAACATCTTTAAAATATAAATGACAATCTTATGACGAACAGACACTAGAGGTTCTAAAGAGCACATAAACGCTCACATCTGTCTTTGTGTATCTTAAACATATTTTTTTGTTGATCTTAAAATAAAATTGAGAATGGAAATGGGGAATGTGTCAAAGAGACAACAACCTGACCATAGAACAGACAACAGCAGAAGGTCACCAATAGGTCTTCAATGCAGCGAGAAATTCCCGCACCCGGAGGCGTCCTTCAGCTGACCCCTAAACAAATGATATATATACTAGTTCAGTGATAATGAACGCCATACTCCAAATTATACACAAGAAACTAAAATTGAAAATAAAATAGACTAACAAAGGCTAAAGGCTCCTGACTTGGGACAGGCGCAGAAAGGCGCCGGGGTTAAACATGTTTATGAGATCTCAACCCTCCCCCTATACCTCTAGCCAATGTAGAAAAGTAAACGCATAACAATACGCACATTAAAATTCAGTTCAAGAGAAGTCCGAGTCTGATGTCGGAAGATGTAATAAAAGAAAATAAACAAAAGGACAATAATACATAAATAACGACAGACTACTAGCAATTAACTGACATGCCAGCTCCAGACTTCAATTAAACTGATTGAAGGATTATGTCTTCATCATATGAATATCAGGCACAATCCCTTCCGTTAGGGGTTTAGTATCATACCATCATAACATATAGGAGAAGAACATAACCCGTGTCATGCCAATAACTGGTTTTTAAATAAATGTGTTTAGTTCCGATGCAAAGACCCTATAAGTGAATCCATATTAAAGCCGTAATATGCAATCTTTAATGACCTGACAACAGTATCGTAACTATATCCCTTCTTAATAAGTCTATTTAAAGGTTTTGTTAGCTTCTGAGGTGAATACTGACATTTTTGTGCTTTATAAAGAATATTTCCATAAAAGATTGGATGTGAAATACCTGAACGTATAAGAAGTCTGCATGTTGAGCTATATTTACGAATGATGTCCTTGTAGCGATGAAAAAATTTAGTCAATGTTTTGACTAGTTTGTGATATCGAAAACCCTGGTGTAATAATTTTTAGTAATACATAAGTTTCTCTCATTAAAATCTAAAACGTTTTGAAATTATATTGCTTAGCATTTCTCGACATTTAAGGACAATCAATCCTATATTTTGGAAATTTAAATTCTTTGTAGATTCATTAGGTCTTATATCAATAATAGCCTTCGTAGTGACTATGGATTGGTGACTTCCCTTCACTCAGTCGACACTATATGGTTGGGTGTATATTACATCTAGTATTTTGATAATATTTCATTCTCCCCAAAAAGCTATGTTACTTCATCAGTTATTTAGCAAAATAAAACAAATGTTCAATAGATGTAGGGGAAAATATCTCTCATTCTATTTAAAGAAATATCTTTTCCCGCCTGAAAATTAAACCATTCCATAACCATTCAAAATAAAACCTGCATTTTCGTGCATGTGTTGGTTTTTATTTCCTCATTTTTGTTCCTTTATCTAAGCAGTTAAAACACAAACCGTTCTCTGTAAATGTAAATGTTCCCTGGGATTGTGGTTCATATAATAAACTTTCATTCCATGCCAAGGGTGTACCAATCAAATCTTTACACATTTGTTCTCCTTCCTGCCAAGTGACGACTCTCGGTAGACGTTTTACACATATTCCAAACCGACTATATGATCTGTAGACTTTATCCCACGAACTTGGGCAATATTGAGCTTCAACTGCTACTAACACTGGCAATATGAATAGATTATTAGATAAACGAAACACAAATGCTCTTTCACGATAAGAATACGACCATTTGATTAGGGGAGTCAGATTTTTTTCCAGATTTATCATTTATTTTCATATGTTGCTGCGCGTATTTATTTTCATTCCGTGAGTTAATCTATTTTTACTTATATACACATTTTTGTAATGGAAATTGTGTTGCATTATCGTACTGTCTACAAAGTTATTTATTTTCACTTCTTAACAGGCCAAGTTATTCATTTTCATGTGTATTGGTTTGTGGATGCGCTATTTCCAAACAATGTCATTATTTTTAACCGCTCAGCTACCTTTTGGAAAATTTATATAATTTTTGTCGCACAATTATCAAACATGTATTTTTCCAAACTTTCATTATTTCAAGTTAGGACTTTTTATTCACATCATGAATTTACTGACAAGAATAAGTGTTCCATCATATCTTTTTGTCTATCGTGTGAGCTAAAAGTTAGTAATACACATTTTTATTTAAGGGCCAGCTGAGGACCACCTCCAGGTATGGGATTTTTTCGCTGCGTTGAAGACCCATTGGTGGCCTTCGGCTGTTATTTGCTCTTTGGTCGGGTTGTTGTCATATTCTCCATGTCAATTCCCAATTTTATTAAATTTATCGACTTTAACTCGAAATTTAATTTTTCAAATGAATCGCAATTTACCAGGCCTAAATTAGGAGGGGATCCAGTTGTCATAATAATCTGATACTTCCTTCCTGTTAATATACTGAAGTGAAATCGTTAAACCATGTGTTTTGAAATAGTTTTACATCAATTTTAACTAGCCATGTTCCATAGAAAACTCTATAGATTTGCCTTTGCCGATGTGGAAAGGGACAATGCATGGATGGTAATCTTTTCAAATGTTCAGCCCAATGTTAATTAACCAGCATGATATTGTGAAAGTACATTGTGTACAACTGTACAAATGAATGTACATTTTTACTGACATCAAAATAATACACCAACACAGCTCATCTACTTTAATGCCTTTAATGATGTATAGGTAGTGCTGTTTTTGTCTTCATTATAAATCACTGCCCCCCCCCCCTTTATTATGCATGTTATTATTATTGACCCCCTTCTCTATCTGGCATTTTCCTAGGCTAAATAATGTTTTCCTGCAACAACTTTAAATCAAACAATGAGAGATGTTTTCCTGCAACGGTGTCAAATCAAAATAGCCTTGCAAGATTTTTTCCTGCAACGGCGTCAAAGCAAATAATTAAAATAGCAAGACGTCATAAATTTTTTAAACCTGTGCATTACAAATGTACCTGAGCTTTTGTAGACCGAACTGCTCTAAACTATACTTCAGTCCAGTTAGAGTTATATATATATAATATATAAAGGATATTCTGTTATCCAAAATATCTAACATTTATTCCTTTTACAAATGTATTGTTATTTTTGATTTTTTGTTTGTTTGCAACATCTTTTGATCCTACAATATTGCAAAATATTTTATTTTAAAACAATAGAAACATTGCTACAAATACAAATTATTCCTGAATTTGCATAAACCCATAGAAATCTAACATAAATTTTGCAAATATAATTGTTTGAGCAGAGATCTTGAGGTAGTATTGCTATTGTTAAGGACATATTTGATATTGGAATTGTTTAAGCCATATGATATTGTATTATTATTGCCACATGTAACTATATTACACCTTTTTTTCAGTATTTTCCAAAATGCTCAAACTGGTGAATGTTAAGAAAAGTCTAGGCACAAGGATTCAAGTCCCCAAAAAAGTCTAAGCAGTTGTGTGCAAACAGCAGTTGGCCATTCACGCACTAATCATGTGGACTAACATATATACATGATATATATGGCATGCCTTCAAATAGAAATAGAAATATACTAGTGTACAACTGAATGCCACTTTTGACCAGAACGTTCCTCTGAATATCATTTATGGAGGATAAACCAACAATGTTTCATTGGATCATTAACATTTAATCTCTTCTACCTAAACTTGAAAGCTATGCTTTGTGTGTAGGGAACTTTGATAGTGACTTGATAGATGATCATGTGATACCTGGGTTAAATTGGATTATTTCTATATTTTAATATAAAAATAAATCATTGAACATCTTCTTTTAAATTCCATTACATGCCAGATTCATTTAATACTTCAAATCTGCTTGGTGTCGAGTGTATATTGACGATGTACATGTATGTGTAGTAAAATAAGCAAGGAGACATGGGATATGATTGAAATGAGACAACTATCCATTCAATATCAAATGAAGATTTTAAAAACTAGTAGTCTACATGTACAATGATTGAATCAATGAATGTATGTCAATCACCATCAACAAAACCCATGCAGCATAGCAGTTCGATAAATATTATCACATGAAACCCTCAGCCCATACATAATTATACATGCACAAAAAATTGTTTTTATACCAAATTTGCAATTAAGACATAAGAGTTAAGAGATGCGGGATGTGGTATGATTGCCAATGGAATGAGACCGCTCAGTTCACCAAAGAAACAAATGATGTTGATGTAAGCAATTATTCAATCTATTGTTATATCTTGATAGAAAAAAAATGTTTTACATGTATTATACAGTATATTTGTAATTGTGAGCTATAAAATCAATACATGTACAAGGCAAAATTGTACAAAAAGTATCTTCTGTTAGACAATAACCATTTTATAGCTATCATGTACATGTTAACAAAGACATTTATTGTAAAAATAGTTTTTATACCAAATTTGAAGTTAAGACCTAAGAGTAAAGAGATGTGGTATGATTATCAATCGAATGAGACAGCTCAGTTCACCAAAGTTCAAATGATGTTGAAGTACCGGTAAGCAATTATTCAATCTTTCCTTGATAGACAAAAGTCAGTGTTGTACATGCATATTAGTAATTGTGCGCTATAAAGTCAATACAAGGCAAAATTGTACAAAAAGTATCTTCTGTTAGACAAGAAACATTTTAGTTATGTTTACAAAGGCATTTATTGATAAATATCTATACACAGTCACACTACAGTTTAGACCTACCAAGCATGAAAGTTACAAACAGAAAAGTATTACTTTTGTTTTAATACTTGATGTAAACTGCTGTTACGTACCTCATATGAAAGTGTACCAATGTACAATCAGAAAAAGATAGTCTTCTTTGATATATGACAAGTCGCTCTTTTCAAGTTAATTTCTGTATTATACGTGAATAATACATAACCAGGAATAATTCCATGACTGACTACTTGAGAGGCCGTTATACATGTATGACATGTATGACAGAGAGCTGACACTATAAAGTTGCCCTATCAAATTCATGCACAAATTGATGAAAGTGCTCTGATAAGAAACAAAAGTGCATTTAAAGATGTAATGTTATTAGTACAATTAAAAAATTTTGCTTGCATTGATAATTTATAACACACTGGCTAACGTTTCTTTTATGCCTATATATGTTTATGATGATTGAAACCGGCTACAGTAACATGCAGAGGCAGTTTTATAGGGTTGCAGTGGGCTCCCTCTTTAACAGTACTTGTTCCAAACTTATGATATAAATGACTAGCCACTATTTATATAAAACACAATGCAGTAATTCGTCCTGAAATGTGTTGTCAGTTCTTTTTTGCCACAAAAAATGTTTTGCACCTGTTTCCCCGAGATTGAAAGTTTTTGAAAGAGTTTCCGAAGATGCAAATTAATTCGCATATAACTATAATGACATAATTTACAAAAATAAGATTTTTTTAAATTTCTTTGACAATTGACTGAAAATAAAAAATTACAGAAGTTAACATACAAATACATTGTCAACTGCCGTTATACACATTGCATTACAATGTCCATCAAATAAAACAGTTAAATTATGCTTTTTCGTCAAGATGTCAACGTGTATTTGTTCCACCTATGTAAACTTTGTTATAAACATTGTCATAATATCTATTCCTGTTGGAAAAAATATTCTATACCATTTATTCCGTTAGGAACATATACTGTTATATTTATTCCTGTGGAAATAATATTCCAGAATATCTGTTCCTTTTGGAACTTATATTATGAAGGAACTTCTATTCCGTGACAATGAAACTTGAGTGAAAATCAATAATTATTACGTTTAAGAATGAATAAAGTCCTTAACCATTACAACATTGTCTATACGTGACAAAAATAAGAACACAACTCGATGCATGTGTACAAAAAAATCACGTTCCGATATCGTAAGTGACGAGTAGTAGTAGTAGTAATAGTGGCGAGTACCGAAGTCTCGCCGCGGAAGAGATTACGATAAACCGCGAGATTCCAATCCTTCTTACTATACAAATCCTTGGTCAAAGCGACACGAATGGCCCCGTCTCAAAAAGTTTTCAAATCTGCAATTTCAATAACACATGTGGACACAAACTTGATGGTAGTCTCACATATCAAAAATCAGCTTTAAATCTGGAGGCGTATAGAAAAATGTCCATATAACTGTGATTTTTAACAATTTTCAAAGTTGTAAACCCTTAATTTTGGCAAAAATTAGCGGAGCGGTATGAAACTTAAACTTGATCTGTAACTTATTATGGTAAGCTCACATACCAAAAATCAGCCCAATATCTGAAAGCATTTAGAAAAAAGGTCTGTGTAACTGTGATTATAAAAAATTTATCAAAGTCCAGAGCCCAAAATTATTGCAGAAATTAGCAGAGCGGAATGAAACTTAAACTTGATTTGTAACTCATCATGAGTAACTCAAAAGTCTGCCCAATATCTGAAAGCATTTGGAAAAAGAATTAAAGTCCATATCACTGTGATTTTCAACAATTTATCAAAGTCCATAGCCCGTAATTTCGTCAAAAATTAGCGGAGCAGAACAAAACTTAAACTTGATCTGTAACTCATCTTGTTAACTCACATGCCAAAAATCATCCCAATATCTGAAAGCAATTAGAAAAAAATTCCGTATAACTGTGATTTTCAACAATTTATCAAAGTCCAAAGCCCATAATTTCAGCAAAAATTAGCGGAGTGGAACGAAACTTTAACTTGATTTGTAACTCATCATGGTTAGCTCACATACCAAAAATCAGCCCAATATCTGAAGGCATTTAGAAAAAAAACTCCTTATAATGGTTTGTTGCAGAATGACGGAATGACTGAATTACTGAATTTCGGACAAGGGTAAAACTATATGGCACCAACAGCTTCGTTGCCGGGCCATAAAAAAAAAAAAAAAAAAAAATACATTGAAATAATTCAATTCCACTAAATATAGTATTAAATACCATCCAAGAAAATGGTATTAAATCCTTCTAATTTTTTAATAGATTTTCGAAGAAATGGGGTACCAACGACAACTGTATAAAAATTCTAGAGAGAATCATATCCCACCAAATTTTCAATGGCTTGTATCTCTAAAAACTAACGCAATGAATCCTTCATTTTTTTCTACTTTTTTAGTTCCTTAATTCATATGCTATAAAAATAAAACAGTCTTTTAAAAAGTTTGATATTTTGAAACAGAGAAGCAAATATCCTTAATGTACTTACATGAAACTTGAACAAATACATCCTGAGTTCTGACATGACCAAGAAAGTTACTGCCTTGACAGAAATAGTAACCCTGATCATCTTGGATCAGTAGCACAAACTCTAAACTACCATTAGTTAAGACTCTAACTCTGGAGTCAGGAACAATGACATCTTGAAGTTTGTACCATGTGATTATAGGTTTAGGAAAGCCACCTATTGCACAGTTGAGAACCAATTCAAAACCCTCTGGTGCCATCACTGTAGCATTCTGGGTAATGTCTACATCTATGTATGGTTTTGTTTCTATAGCTAAAAGAAGTAAGATGTTTCATTATGTACCAAGTAGAAACAATAAAGACTCACAACAGTTATATTGAACTGATTCTTACATCTGTAAATGATTTCTAGAAAATGTAAAATATTCAAATACTGTATATTGAAAAAAAACAAATTGAGATATTCTTATCAATGTGAAAAATGTGAACTTATAACTTTTGCCAAAAAAATAACAACTACTGTATTTAAATTTTGACAGCATATTAGTATAAAATATTTCCTGAAATAGCAACAACTTGGAGGAGAGATTATACAAAATGGCAACTCTCTATTGAAATAGTTACTGAACATTTACTAACTTGGTTTTGCCAATTTTGAAAAATTTGGCAAAAACTTTTTTAATATTCACACAGTATGGTTTACTTTCCATGGTTACATATTTAATGCTTAAATATAAGTCTTTATAGTTTTAAAGTCTTTAGTTTCTAGATTGAGTTAAGTACATAGCAGTTGGTACCCAGTCAATCAAGAATGCTTGATAGAAATTGGTTAATATGCCAATTCTTCTCCAAATGTGCACATCTTCACTAAATAGACAAGCATTAATGAACCTCTAAATGGTATACATCGATTTATAACTGTAAGAGAACCAATTACATAGAGCGAAACCTGCAAAAATAAAAATAATTGCTGTAAAATGTATCTCAGCTTAACTTATCTATTCTTACCAGATATTTTAACCTGTACCACTAAACTCTTATATAGTGCTTTTAGGGCTGTGTTAACTGCTACACAGGAATATAACCCAGTCTCCCTCGGTTTGGATTCTAATATTAGCTTCATGTAGTACTGCCCAATCATGTCATATGAATGTGTTCCAAATCTTGCTTTAAACTGTGAACCAGAGGTGACTTGCTGTCCATCTTTCTCCCAATAAACTTGAGGGGGTGGGGCACTTTCCCCGGTAACACATTCCAGTATGGCAGTTTCTCCTTCTGTAACTGTTACTTGTGATGGATTATTTACAAAGTTACTTATATCTTCAATAAAAACAATTAATTTTATTTTGAAAATCATTTAATGTGATCTTACATGTAAAGACAGTGTTTACTCATCCCCGACTTTATTTGGCCCAATATAGGAGATAAGCCTGACCTTATTTAGCACAATATGGGAGATAACCCTGACCTTATTTGGCACAATATGGGAGATAACCCTGACCTTATTTGGCACAATATGGGAGATAACCCTGACCTTATTTGGCACAATATGGGAGATAACCCTGACCATATTTGGCACAATATGGGACATAACCCTGACCTTATTTGGCTCAATATGGGAGATAACACTGACCATATTTGGCACAATATGGGAGATAACCTTGACCTTATTTGGCACAATATGGGAGATAACTCTATTTAGATCCATGAAATGAACAATAGAAACTGTTCTGGTAATGCTCAAAAATTATTTTATGCATATTTTTTGTAACATTTTCAGTAACAGCTTCATTTTCTATTCCAATTACTGCATCTTAGAAATGTTAAAGTCATATATGTAGTCCAACAGAGAGTGGTCTTGTTGGCAACAATACCACATTTTCTTCTATTTACACAAATAATTATATCATTCTATTTATAACTTTTTTGAAAAGCAATTTAACTAACATCTCTGGTATTGTGAACTAACTTTAATTTTCCCAGATTTTTTTTTGTGTCTAGGTCTTTCTAGCCCATTTCATCCCGATTTAATTTTGCCATTTTCAAATTTACGTTATGTAGATAAATATGAAAAATGTGAGTTTCACACAATAACAATGATTCATATTTGTGTTATTTTTTTATCATAATCATGAAAGTCATGAAAATAATCACTTGCAAAAATTAGTTGGTTTTCAGTAATCTTCATATTCATGATGATAAATTCAACTTCTCAACCCTGTTTAAAATATCTTACATGCTTGGATGAGGACTGCAGATGACAGTATGGAGGTCTCTGAGCTGTTACTGCTGGTCACATGACAACTGTAGTTACCAAGTTTACTTTGCTGTACATCAACTATCAACAAGGAATGGTTGGAAAATACAGAGGCTGTCAACTGGGTTCCATTATGGTACCAAGTATATGTAAGGGTACCAGGTTGGTCTGTTACAGCTTCACAATTCAATACTACATTGTGTCCAAATACAACAGCCTGGCTTAGTGGCATTTGTGTGAATTCTGAAAACAAAAACAAGAAACTTTTGAATAACATCTATTCGGCAGTTTTTTCTATAACTAGCAAAATACACTATTAGAAAAAAATTGATTTATGTGATTGTTAAAAATTAGCTCTAGACATTAAATTCTTTTAAATTACAAGTTAATTTTTCCCAATTTCCTTCAAGTAAATTCTATTTAGAAAGTTTATTTGCACTCAATGCATTATCATCAAGTATTCCCAAGTCAAAACTAGCTATAAAAATAAGAGAAGTCTCCACCAGAGACCAAATGACATAAAAATTGTATAGGGATATTCTTATAGTACATTTGTAATGAGCATTGGAACATTGTTTACATGTGAATTATCTCCCTTCTTCCAAAAAGCTTAAAATGGTTCAATTCTTAATTATATTTCATCTCCCAATACACAACTATATTCCAGGTTCATCTGATTGTTTGGAAATGATGTACACCTTTAAAGTTTAGAAGGCTGAAATATCATTGGCATTTGCAATAACAGAAAATAAAACTGACTGTTTTTGGATCCTTGTTAGTCAAACCTGGACACAAATTCTATATTAGGTTATTTTTCAAAGTCCTCAAATTAATTGACAGCTGCTTGCTTACAAGATAAAGTTGCAAATATTTAATGAATATTCAGTGGCAAATGATATGTATATCTAAGACGAAAATAAATGAATGTGATTTAGATTATGAACCATGCTTAGTACTCGACAGACATGGTCAGCCAAAATTGTTCATGAGTTTTCACACTTTTAAGTCTTAGACTAGCTTATTTTCAAATAATCACAGAGCCCTTTAATTGTAAGAAGATATTTTTTTTAAATGTACAAACCGATGAATGCTGCTACAGGTACCACTAGTAAAAGGCAGATAGCTGTATCATGGTACCACATTGTCAATAACAATTTAATCCTGAAAAAAATAAAATCATAGAATTTAAATAAAATGCATTTGTATGTGTAATTTTTTCTATAATAAATGAACTCCAACTCCACTGTCCCAGGTTAGGGGAGGGTTTGGATCCTTCTAACCTGTTTAACTGTAACGCCACATTCTGCATATGTGTGCCTGTCCCAATTCAGAAGCCTGTAATTCAGTAGTTGTAGTTTGTTGATGTGTTACACATGTTTTTAGTTCATTTTTTGTACATAAATAGGGCCGTTCGTTTTCTTGTTTGAATTGTTTTACATTTGACATTTCGGGCCTTTTATAGCTGATTATGTGGTATTGAGTTTGCTCATTGTTGAAGGTCGTATAGTAACATATAGTTGTAAATTTCTGTGTCATTTGGTTTCTTGTGGAGAGTTGTCTCATTGGCAATCATATCACATCTTCTAAGTTCTTTTCTATATCTTTACTTGGTATAAAAAAAGAGTATTCCTTATCTTTACTGTGTATAAAAGAAAATGTGTCAGTCTAAAAATTTGCACACGGTACTGATATAAGATGTTATTATACGAAAATGTTGTTATTAAATCGTGTTGACAAATATTTCGGCTCAACAAATGGCCTTCTTCTGTGTCACAAGTTTTAACAATACTGATACATAATGTATAAGGTGTAAAAAAAGATCAGTAATAATACAGGTAAGTTTTGGTCGATCGATTTTAATCCAAAATCCTGAATATCATAATAAAAACAAAACTTGAAAAAAAAGAAAATGTGTACATATTTTTAATCAAAACAGAAGTTTCTTTTTTTTTTTCTTTTTTTTTTCTTTTTTTTTAAACATGAAAAAACACTTTCTGCACATCAACTTGAAATTTGCATTTTCAAGATCAGCAATTATGATAGACAAGTTGTGTCCCCAGTACACTGATGCCCCATCTGCACTATCATTTTCTATGTTCAGTGGACCGTGAAAATTGGGGAAAATCTCTAATTTGGCATTAAAATTAGAAAGATCATATCATAGCCATAGGGAACATGTGCACTAAGTTTCAAGTTTATTGACTTCAACTTCATCAAAAACTACCTTGACCAAAAACTTTAACCTGAAGCAAGACATACAGACGAACAGACGGACAAACAGATGGACGCACAGACCAGAAAACATAATGCCCATAAATGGGGCATAAAAAGAACAGAGTGGTGGTCAGGTAAACAGAAACTTTTTCTTTAAAACCTTAGATGTAATTACAATTGATATATATATATCAATATCAAATAATATCACTGAAACAGATTTTAAAGTGTTACTTTAATTATTGAAACTTTATCAAAATTGAATCCTCTTATCAAATTTTAATAAACATAAGCCCTCCTACAATAAAGTATATCAACAGAAATATTAATAAATCTTTAATTTATCTCAGAAATTCGTCACAAGGTTAAACCGAAACAGTATCATTACAATGACCAGGTTCTTATAAGTCATGCTAAGATATTTAATTCAAATAAGTAAAACCTAATTTGATATGATCTTCCAGTCATACGTCAACCTAGTTTATTGACCAAAGAACTGCTAAGCTTTAATTTAAAATTTGTTACTTAATTAAATGTGATCCAGACTTTTCGATATCAACGCAAAACAGATGAATTTCAGAATGGACAATCAGTGTACCAATGGAAACTCAAAATTCTAAGTGGAAGAAGCATTCTGTAATATGATTTATCGCTATATAATATTGTGTATTTTTGCTTTAATCTGTTCTTGCGAAAATTTTAATGTCATGCTACTTGCTCGAGATAGAAAATCATCAAGAGAAACTAAGGACACACATGCTGTTGTCAATGTAAATATCAACTAAGATGTAAGCAAAATAGCGATTATAAGCAAATTATCAATGGTCTTTCAAACTCAAGGATGTTTCTCAATCACATCTCATTTCAGGGCTATTGCCCTTGTGGCACCGTTAAAGTCCACAATTCCTCTAAAGTCCAAAACACCGCTAAAGTCCACAACAATTTTCCGCTAAAGTCCACAACGCCGCTAAAGTCCACAAACTTTCCGCTAAAGTCCACAAAATGACCTCCGCTAAAGTCCACAAGAAAACGCCGTTAAAGTCCACAATAACAAGTTCCGCTTAAGTCCACAAAAAAGCACCGTTAAAGTCCAAACATTTTATTTTATTATCAAAAGATCAATTCGCTGGTTTTATACTCCCAATAGTATATATATCTAATAAAAAGCATGAACCCTTGTTTTTTCAACGTATTTCTCACGAAAGCGTATTAGGGACATAGTAAACATAAAATTTGTAATGAAATATTTTTCAAAGTCGAAATTTTGACATTCCAAATTTAAAAATTTTGACATTCCAAATTTAAAAATTTCGACTAAATCTCGAATTTTTGACCTTCTCAAATTTTTGAATTCCGACTAAGTAAAAATTCAAAATTTTGATTTTTTCTTAAACTCGAAATTTCGACTTTTCTCAAACGCAATATTCGACTTTTCTCAAACTCAAAATTTCGACTTTACTTCTAACTCAAAAAATTACTTTCTTAAACTCCAAATTTTGACTTTTCTTATGATGCGTTCACACGTAATTCGCTTTACTGTCTGAACGTCGTTAACTTTCAATTCGTATCAACAAAAACAGATTTCTTAGGCGAATTGTTTAGTGCGAATTAGACAATTCAAATCAATTCGAATTAAAAAGGAAGAGTGTCAATTCGATTAGCGAATTCAATTGGCCTTCGATTCGAATCAAATGTACGTGTGGACAACATATCGACTTTTTTAAAACAAAAACAAAAAACTTTTAAAACTGAAAATTTCGTCGTTTCCTCACTATTTAAACATAGGCTGTAAGTAATCAAACAAAAAGCTACTAGTATTACAATTTTAGGAGGAGAAGACATGGCCGCAAATTTAAAAGCAACCGAGAATCCAGACATTTTGGCAATTTATTTTCAGAAATTCGTTTGGTTTTAAAAATATGATAAGGATAATATTGAAGAGTTTCATTCGGAAAGAAGGTGCATGTTGACAGAAATTTTTAGTTTGAATAAATTTCAAGATTTAAGAATGTCAAAGTTTCAAGTTAAAGTCAAAATTACGATTTGAATAGTTAAAATTTCGAGTTAAAGTCGAAATTTACAGATTTGAAATACCAAAATTTCGACTTTGAAAAAAGAAGTTCACTGCTAATTTTATTTCTACTATATATTAAAAGAAGATATGGTATTATTGCCAATGAGACGGCCTTATTATGTTCCTAATGTGGGGCCTTAAACTAACGGGCTTACTATGTCCCTTATGCGGGGTTCACACATTGCCGATTATTTCTCCCGTTTGAGAACAAACAGCGATACGACACGAAAAGTGAAAAAGTCGGATTACTATCCTCAATTATCTCGAATGTTCTATAATTATCTGAACAAAGTCGTATAAGTTCGTAACAGATTCCTACGGATCGGGAAGGGTCCGAAAGTTCAGCGAAGTACCCCGACAATTATGTGCGTCCCGTAACATTCGGGGAAACTCAGCCGATTTTGTCTAGTCGGATTATAGTCGTGCTTGTGTCATGACAGATTATGCTGTATCGGATCAAAACCCTAAAAATGTTCTGTGTATTCTTTACGGTGTCGTGTGGAACGGGAATGATCTGGAGAAATTTTTCATTACTGTTTTTCTGCCGATTAAGTCAAGATTCGATCCAGATCTTGTGAATTGCGAAACGTTTTTGCCTAAACCGTTCGAGAACAGTCCCGTTATTAATATGAAATTCGTCAATGATACCTACGTCAGAGTCCCGACAATTACAGAATACAATTCGACTGAGACCAGACAAAGCCGTTTGCAATGCGATAGAGCGAACCGTGATAGGATTACGTTCCGACAGTACCTGGTCATCCCGAGTATGCCGACAGTTTTCGAACGGATAACTTCCGTCAGCGTCGGTTCACTACAAAGCTTGTCACTATCTAATAGCTGATGGATTACATTCGGTAGAATCGGGACGCAGTCGTGACACACTCGGTCGAATTTTACCTGGCGAAAGATACAAATCGGATTATAAGCGGATTTAGAACGGGATTATTGGGATAAATTCGCTTGGAAACGGTTGAATATCGACGCTTCCTGAACAATATCTGATTGTTGTCGTGATTAAAATTTTTTTTTACAAATTTTAATTGAAGTTTGAATTTCCATCCACGTTTCATAGGATCTTAATCAGACTTTTAATAAATTTCAATCCCGGGAATGGTCCTGTCAAGGGCGGCAGTAAAAATCGTGAATGTGCAACCCTAGCTTAAAAGATACAAATTAGATCAGAAGCGGATTGAGAACGGGATTATAGGGACACATTCGCTTGAAAATGGTTGAATATCGAAGCTTCCTGAACAATATCTGACTGTTGTCGTGATTATATTATTTGTTTTACAAATTTTAATTAAGGTTTAAATTCCCATGCACGATTCACAGGATCTTGGTCAGACTTTTGACAAATTTTAATCGGGAATGGTCCTGTCAAACTGAGACGGCAGTAAAAAACGTGAATGTGTGACCCCAGCTTAAAGCCCCAGTCCCACTAGACCACTATTGCACCACGCTCACCTCGGTCTAAAACAAAATCAGAACGGGGTGAGGTCGCGGTATGAGCATGATTAATATCGCACTACGATCTGTGAAAAAATGCACTATCGTGTAGATCGCAGTAAGGTCGTATCACGGTCGTGGTGTGGTCTTCAAGATCGTGATGAGCGTGGCTAACTTTGAACATAGATTTTTTGGTAATTTATACCCTAGTCCCACTAGGCCACGATCGCACTACGATCTGTGAAAAAAATGCAAATTTTGATGATCGTCGTACGATCGTGTAGATCGCAGTAAGGTCGTATCACGGTCGTGGTGAGGTCTTCAAGATCGTGATGGGCGTGGCAAACTTTGAACATGTTCAAAACAATCGTGGTGCGGTCATGGCGAAATCAGGTCGTAGTAGAAGCGTAGTGAGAGCGCACTAAGATCGTAGTAAGATCGCAAAGGTCACTGTACCATCGTAGTGAGAGCGTAGCGAAAGCGTGATTTTAATCGGAGAAACTGCGCTACGATCTCATTGCGACGTTATTACGACCTCACTGCGATCATCACGTTCTCACCATGACCAAACTACGCGTCCACTACGACTATACCACGCTGTTTACGACCATAGTACAATTTTAGCACGCTCTTGCCGTCCTCATCACGCGCTTCTTACGACCTGACTACGTTCATACTACGACCATTATTCTCATTGTCATTTTCCCATAAAATATATTAATTCTCTCCAGGTTTTGTTTGTCTGAATGTAATTGGGACTTATTGTCCATTTTCTCTAACGGCTCAACTATGCTTCTTGTTTTCATATAGATCAGACCGTTGGTTTTCCCGTTTGAACGGTTTTACACTAGTAATTTCTGGGGCCTTTTATAGCTTACTGTTCGGTGTAAGCCCAGACTCCGTGTTGAAGGCCGTATCTTGGCCTATAATTGTAACTTTTAAAAATTGCTACTTGGATTGAGAGTTGTGTCATTGGCACTCATACCACATCTTCCTATATATATATTAACACATCTGTTTCATATCTGCTATCGTTCACTAAAATATCGTCATTTCAGCTTAATGACCAGCAATAGGTTGTAATTTAGGTCGGATTGGTCAGTCCAACATCTGTACGTGTTCAAGATTCGTTACTATCGGAGCAACATCTGCTTCTTCATCAACCCTAACACCACGCCCACGTGGTCTAGTAGATTTTAGTGGCATGGATGTATCTTGTTTGAGAAATCTACGTATTAATCAGAAATAGAACTGAAGGAATGACACTGTATTGATATGGAACACGATGTTGACGTTATTGCTGAGAGCGTAGTAAGATCGCGGTTTGAACGTAGTGTAATCGTGGTAAGAAAGTGCTACAATCGCAGTAGAAGCGTGGTAAGCTCGTGTTGCAATCGGATAACTCGTGGTATGGTCGTAGTAAGAACGTGATGAGCGTAAAAAGATCTTGATAAGCGTAGTAAGGTCGCAGCATAAGCGCGGTGAGAACGTGTTATAATCGTAGCGGGATCGTTGTAGAAGCGTAATGAGGACGTAGTAGCATCGTGAAAGCAACGGAAATTTACATTTTCATGCCGCTCATACCGCGACCTCACCACGATCTGAATTTAATTTAGATCGCGGTGAGTGTGGTGCGATCGTGGTCTAGTGGGACTGGGGCTTTACCTTTTGCTTATATTGAAATTATTTTTAAAACAAAATAAAACGATATATTTTTATCAAAATCACTCACGTGTACGTTATAATGTCATTTTTTTAGTTTGAAGTAAAGTCGAAATTTTGAGTTTGAGAAAAGGCGAAATTTTGCGTTTGAGCAAAGTCGAAATTTTGAGTTTGAGAAAAGGCGAAATTTTGCGTTTGAGCAAAGTCGAAATTTCGTGTTTTAAAAAAAAAATTAAAAAAAATGAATTTTTACTTAGTCGTAATTCAAAAATTTGAGAAGGTAAAAAATTCGAGATTAAGTCAAACTTTCGACTTTGAAAAATATTTCATTACAAATTTTATGTTTACTATGTCCCTAATACGCTTTCGTAAAAAATACTTTGAAAAAACAAGGGTTCATGCTTTTTATTAGATATATATACTATTGGGAGTATTAAACCAGCGAATTGATCTTTTGATAATAAAAAAAAAATGTTTGGACTTTAACGGTGCTTTTTTGTGGACTTTAGCGGAACTTGTTATTGTGGACTTTAACGGCGTTTTCTTGTGGACTTTAGCGGAGGTCATTTTGTAGACTTTAGCGGAAAGTTTGTGGACTTTAGCGGCGTTGTGGACTTTAGAGGAAAATTGTTGTGGATTTTAGCGGTGTTGTGGACTTTAGAGGAATTGTGGACTTTAACGGTGCCACAGCCCTTCAATACAGATGTGGATCCAGTAATTTCCAAAAATGGGGGCCCATTGACTGCCTAAGAGGGGGCCGGCTCCCTTCATGCTTCAGTAATTCCCAGTATAATTTTTTCACAGAAAAGGGGGGCAGGGCCCCCTGAAAAACCCTCTTAATCTGCCTCTGCAATAATAGAAAAAAAACAATCAACATAACATTTGTTATGAGCTATTAAAGTTTTTACTTTCAATTTATTTTCAAACTTTATCTTAACTTTTGAGAAATAATTGATAGCATTATAACTGTATTAATTTAACTTGCATTTTTGTACGTATCTCAACAAAGCTGTAATAAATGCACACACAAAATTCTGAATTTACAATTTTATTTTATTTTTCATTTGCCCAATTATCATTCTCTTTGCCTATTAAAAATCATATTTATATATTTACTTGTTTAAAAATATGAAGCTTGAAGCTTAATTATGTGAAAGTGTTACAAGATGTAATTTTTTTATAAGAACTAATAAAAATATATTACATTACTTTTCACCTTACATATATCTAAACTTCTCTAGAAAAAAAAATCCCCCCCAAATTGTCTTTCTCTCTTTCAAATAGCAATTAGCCACGACATTTGCTGTAGATAGATGTATTTTTCAATTTTGCCATAGATAGATGTATTTTTCAATTTTAATACCCCCCCTCCAAAAAAAGGCCGAAGAAGGTATCATAGCAAAAGTTATTAATGCCCAAATTGATTTTTGCTTTTATAGTTTGGTTAATGTGTGACTTTGTTGCTTTCTTTTCTACAGCCATGTATGCACAAAATAGATTATTTTATTTACCTTAAACTCTATGAAGCACAATCCAACGTTTATGTTAATCTAATGCCATTTTTTCTGGCAGACGATTTTTTTAACATATTATTTACATTCGTTAACCAATAACCACGGAATCACATTATGACATTAATTATTTATCTTTTGAGCCAATTTACTATATGATTTAGTCGATGTTGATTTGTCATGCTGCCCGTTCCACTGGTGTTGTTATTTGGAATGCTGTAAAATATACCGAGCCAAGTTATTTTTTTTGGGAAAAAAATAAAATATTTTACCTACCTACCTACCCTGTTTCAAAACATAGGGTCGGAAAAGGGCAAACAAACAATATTTTAATTTAGGCCTGACTAGACATATATAAAACATTATCTCAGTCATTGAAAAAGTGGACGACCATTTGGTATTATTGGAGCGAAGGACATATGATTTTGGAAATAAATATTCTTGCCCAGTAAGAGCTTAAAAAAAATAACGTTGCCAACTATAGAAGGAAAATGAATATCTTGCACTATAGAGATCTTGAGAACAGATATGAACAATTTGACTGATAGTGAATATTCGCGCATTTGGGTGAAATGATGTTCATTGTAACAATGCTAGTGATCGACTACAACAATTACAGAGGAAAAATATAACAGGTATAAGTTGGTAATCCTTTTACATCTAATTTCCTAATGCATGTAGATGAAGACTTTGGTTAACTTGCTTTGTTTGTTTGTATATTGTACTATTATATTGGGAACTTGATGTCCAATTGAATTTTAAATATGATATATACAAGTTTAACTACTATGTCAGGTATATACATATTGTCTACAAGCATTGGGAAATTAACTGTAACAGGACTTTAAGTTTACGACTAGACAGATTTTTACAGGAACACATAAAACATGACGCGTACGGTCAATTGGATTTACAAAGAAAGCCCAAACTATAGACTTTATGTTTATATTTGGCAGTGTGGGGATATGTCTTCCTTCCGTTTATACTATATTGTCTTTAGCATTTACTTAATGAATACAGTAATACATAAGAAGTCCGATTACACATGTTTAAAGGATCAGGTTGAGAAAGTATTTGAAGCCGCAGTTCATACATGAGTCAAGTTTATATATGCTATCAGAATGACAACATGAACTGAATAAAGAGAGACTGTGTTGACTATAAATGCTTGTATGGTAATTCTGTTGTTTATCTGTACAAGCGGTTGCGTTTCCTCTCCTTTCCCAACAAACAAACGAACGAAACGCTACTAGTCTGCTTTCTCTGGAGCTCATCCTCAATGGCTCTTATACGTCAGGAAACTTACATGTATACTAATAATGATTGTTTCAAGAACAACGATGTATGGACGAACTATTCTAAATTCGTCAATATCAGTTATGCATGACTAAAATATAACTTTTATTACAACTACTGTATTACTTATTTGGATTAATGACGGCTATCATGTTCAACATTGCACAACTATTATCATAGAATTAAAAAAAAAATCCTCAAAAATCCTTAAAAAAAAATAATGCGTCAGCTTAGATAATTGGTATTCTTTTCACAAAAAGTTCGTGTAAATGATTGTCAAATGAATTTAATTATGTAAGAATAAAATGTTAAAAAGAAACTAAAAAAAAAATCATGTATGTTGTATTTTTTTGTCAATTAAAAACTTTAAAATTGCAATAGTTTTATTAGCATTTAAACACAGCCAGATTTGAATACAAGTTAAGAAATTCCGGTAAAGTCAATGATATCAAACAGATGTACAATGGTATATCAAATTGGGTAATATTGCATTTAGTTTTTATTAAAGATTAAAACTACTATTTTTTACTTCATATTTGAATCTTTACGCCAATTGCCGCTAAGAAAGTAATCAAAAATTGTTTCCTTTTATTTTTATACATTTTCGGATTTACGAATCTGAATTTTATTTTCAATTAATTTACACAATTTAATTATTGAATCTTTATTCTCATCGTGTATTACATCTTAGTGTATTAACATCGTGACATCATACTCTTTCTAATCCTTTCTGTATATCCTTTCAAAATAACAACATTTATACCTGTGTACGCTTGAACTCACACCTGCGGCTAAATAGCTACAAGGTAAACGAATTGACCTCAAGCCGAGAAATATACAGTGACCTTTACAAAATAATATACACACTCTGCTCACACATTAGTTGCATTGAAATGATTATCAAAACAATAACGGTAAATAGACAAGTAAATAGTAAAAATGTTCAATAAATATTTTATGAATAAAATCTCAACAATAATTAATTAAATGTATTCAAAAACATTTACTAGAGACAGAGACATATAATTTTATAGGAGTTTAATTCAATGAATACAAAACGGTATATGCATATTCATTTTCGTTCATTATTATATTGTGGTTAATAACTACGACCATTCGTCAGCTGTGCGCTTTAAATAACGTATATTGTCGATAAGCTATAAGAGTTAAACAGATTTTATTTTTTCCCAGAATTCAATAAATCGGGCTAATACGTCACGACCCACTCGAGAATTCAACAAAAAAAGTTACAAATACTTGATTTTCTCCGTTATTAGAAGGAATATAAATTAAAAACTTTGCAAATGTGTTTTTTATGTTAAGATGAACATAATTAGATGATAAGTAAAAAATCGCGGAATTTCCCTTTAAAAAAAAATTGGTATTGCGACTTAATGAAAAGTCGAAATTTTGATTTTCATAAAACTCGAAATTTTGACTTGTTAAACTCAAAATTTAGGCTTTATTCAATATTTATACGTTTGCAAATATCAAATTCGCAGTCAGTTACTAGTATATCAGCAAGCAGAAAACCATAAAATTAAGAATGGAAATGGAAATGTGAATTATGTCAAAGAGACAACTCGACCAAAGAGAGGATAACAGCCGAAGGCTACCAATGGGTCTTCAACGCAGCGAGAAAATCGATATTATGACAGTGTCGTGGAAACTAAAACATGTAATCAACATGCACATGTTCTTTTCGACTGAAACTCTTTAATAGTTCATGCTAGTTCATATATATCATAAATATTGCCGAAATGTGTGGATGATGCTTTATTAATTTGTGTCCATGTCTCCTCTCCTTCTATATAAAATTGTAATAACTATGTTTGAATACAAAATTAGGTACTTAGAAAAACTCGAAATTTTCTAAGTATCTAAATTTTAATGTCGAAATTTCGAGTTTTTACCATAATACCAAACTGATAAAAAGCATTTTCATCTGCAAGAAAATATATATCACTTTTAGTGAGGGTAATCATTATAGATAAATGGTTTAATTAGAGCCGAATATTTATTTTTAATCCTTTTGACATTCATAAACCTGAATAACATGAATAAGGATTATATCAAAAAGCACTGCCTTTATGTAAAAGAATAGTTTTAAATAAAATACAACGACTATCATGAAAAACAATATTCAAAGTATATAGTCACGAATAGGCATGTTACGAAAAGGTCTATTCACGACGCTGAGTTTGACAAATTACACTTTAAATGTGGGGACTGTGTCAAAACACAAAAGAAATTACATGTGTATACATTGAATATTATTTAAAAACTGCATTGATACTTTGGGAGGCAATTCCTCCGTATGGAATGTATATTCAGAAACATTTTTACCATAAGAAATATAAGAAATAGATATTTATAAATACCCATAATATTTTTCAGAAACTCTAATGCAAAAAATGGGGGGGGGGGGGGGGGGGGGGGGAGCGGAGACACGGGGTACATACGTGTGTAAATATTTCGGCGAACCCTTGCAAAATTGATAGACCTTGCACATAATCTTAAGTATTATAATCTGCTTTATATTTGCTCAAGAATATATATGTAACGATCATTTTCATATAGTTATGAAAAGCACACAAAGAAGTGTATGTATTTTGATTCAGTTGTTTGCCACCTAAATTTTTATCTAAGGCAGCAACCATTTGATTTTCTGGGGGGGGGTCTATGGGTTTTTTTCTGCGGCGAAAAACAATCCATTTTTTTCGCAACAAGTCAAAAACATATTTCTTTCAATTTTAGCATTACATATAGTGGCAGCTGAGGGTGAAACAAACAATTTTTTTTTCTCAGAATCAAAAACAAATTATTTTTTTCTCCAAAAACTGGAAACAAACTTTTTTTTCCCAAAAAAAAACATAGCCCCCCCTCCCAGAAAACCAAATGGTTGCTGCCTAACGGAGTCTGTTTTAAAACACATAAACGTGATTTTTTTTCCAATTTTGACTTGAAACATGTTGCATTCTATTTTAGAAAATTTTTACTCATGGCTTCGAGGGCATGTATTTCCTTCCTTTATTTCCTTCTAACTTTGTCTTAATATAAACAGTTTCAGCTCAATTTGTATTTTTTTTATAAGGTGTTTGTGATTGATTGACTATTGGTTGCTTAAAGTCCACGAGCCGCACATGATTTCATTTTTATCTATAATCAGTGTTTTGACACAGTCCCCAAATTTAAAGTGTAATTTGTCAACCTCAGCGTCGAGAATATACCTTTTCGTAACATGTCTAATAAAACGCAGAATACATGCGGATGATATCTATACGTGAATCATCTATAGATCAGTCCTTGCCTGGTACTTGTGAGAAATGTTTTCCTTTATTTGACTCAGAGATAATAAAGTAAATGTACATCTTGTTAGTGGATTTTCAAACTTTTATATGGGTGGACAATTGGTTATATAGTACAGCATTAAAAAAAAATATTATTAAGTTTATTTGTTCAAATTGATTTCATCAATATTAAGTTTACCTTTTTTTATAAAAAGTATCAATATTAAATTTACTTTTTTTTTTTGTCATGCAAACGTGGATTTTGTTCGCGCAAATGATTATGTAGGACCAATCCGTGCAAACGTAACGCGCCGATCTTTTCTATTAAGAATAAGCAATTTATTAATTCTTGTAGTACTAGTCGGATCCAAGACCAGAATATCTAGCAACCGTTTGCATTGCACCATTTTTATGAAATAAACAATTTACAAATGTGTGTATGGTCTCTCTGTTATATTTGTGGATGGACGAAACGACGAACGGAAGGACGCTCAAGGATGAGAATATAAAACGAGCCCGTTACCTTCTTTCCAAAAAAAATCATTTCTTTTTCACAGCCGTTATGTTTATAAGTATTAATTGAAAAGTCCTTTGTAATGATCAATGCCATGATAAATGTTTTTGTTGTAACAATCCTTCATTTCGTTATAAACAAATACTTCAATATTTGTTCCCATCGAAACAATACTAAACAGAAATAATTTCCACTGGCCACTTATATTATAATAACTTCTCTTTCATGACATGAGTTTTCGTTAAAACAAAGGTGAACGGATTGATCCGGCGCTAACAAGGGCTATAATGTCTGCGCTAAAATGTCACTTAACATTATCCCATTAATAGAACTTTTTTTTACAGTGAAACATGATACACGGATATTCATTCATCTTTCCATGAAGCTTCAAATAGAGGAGATACAATCATTAAAAGAAAAGGTAGACGCTCTTAATTTCATTGACATGTCACCCGGAAAAAGTATTTACAATAACCTTGACAAGTCTTACTACTAGCCTTGTGAACATAATGTTTGAGAACAAATGGCGCATAGCTTAATTCATAGATAGATTATTTGTTATTTTATTAAAGTCCATGCAGTTGTAAATAGTTTATGCATTTTCAGGACGAACACAAATTACAGGTATGACAAAAAATAGAGATCGACTGTAAAGGGAGGAAAGTTTGGAGTCTTGAAATTGATGGTTAGGAAGAGAAAGAAACCTTACATTTAATACTGGCTGTCGGCAGATACCACTTAGGGTCAATTTATCTATATTCTTTATTACACAATCTTTTCTCATAAAGACGGATATAAATCTTTGACAATTAATTTTGAATGAAAGGATTAAAGTTACATGTTAAACATTAATAATACAAGTAACTTTTGAATAGTTTACTATTGAATTATTAAAATCCTACGACGACTCAGAATGATAATAAAAAGCATGAAAAGCATGAATTATGAAAATATACAAAATCCTAAAAGTTAACTTTGAATTAACCATTTTCGGGTCATAATAACAAGACGAGAGCACTTCCAATGAAAAGATAAACAGAAAAGAATGATATAATAAAAAGTTGGTTGGTGATAAAGAAGTATTATTTGTGGAACTGCAGATTCTTGTGCGACAACATATATTTGTATATATGCGTCGAATAGTATAGGGAGTGAATGGAACGGACTAACACGCCTTTTTAACTTTTCTTTTCTTTTCCTTTTCTAGTTGTTTTTAATGATTTATGTCATTGTGTTTAACATGGGGATTTAACAGCTATTTTCATAATTAAGAACATTATTTGACACACTTTGTTTGTGAAATGGGCGCATCGCGGACTAAACAAAACCTGTTACTGTCATACGTTTTTTAGTGTCGCTATATGATGTTTTTGCTGTCGACAAAATTTTCATAAACTTTAAAACAAAATGTGAATTCATTTGAAGGTGATCGAAATTACCATCGTGTAAAACATGTCAAGAACAAAATACGGAGTATATGCACTTGCTGGTCAAATTTCACATTATTGTTGTGTAAGCGGTTTCCTTTTCCAAAAGTAGGATATTTAGAGGCCATTATCTTTGTTTTCAGCTCTGGTTTCGTGATTTGAAATATGATTTAAAAGGGGGAAATTATGCCATTATTATGAATATTTGCGCAATGACTGCTATCATGATGCAATACAATATTTGATTTTTGATTACTGTAAATTGGTACACGATTTTCGGGTATAAAAGCCATAAATGGGGACAGTACCCTTTTCTGAGGAACTTCCCCAAACTGATAAACATCTATTCAACAGGTCGAGAACTCTAGATTTTCTGACGTCAGAATATATTTGCATAGTAATTTCCAAAACACAAGGCCAATATGGCCTTGAAAAACTGACCAATCGACTCAATGAACTACAATGCATTGTGGGCTACTACGAGTAAACTACTACTTAAAACACGTGGAATTAGTGGGAAAACAGTCAACTAATATAGTTGTCTGGGACTCTCATTACTAATGTTTTTATTCTGCAAATATATTTAATATAAAATATATAACGTAATCCTCAATTTGCATGCTCAGATTAAAAAAATATTGTTTACTGGCTTCACGATTCGACTTTCTATTTCGCCTTGCAAAAGTAGTTGAACCGGTTTTGTGCATTGTTATGACTTGAACATGCATAATTTCACGACATGAAACAGTGAAATATCCAATGAAGTGACCACTGTCCAGTAAGAAAATCGTTTGAGCTCTTTTAAACCGGTATAATGTCATTCCAAAATCATTTCTGCCGAGAAAAACACGAAAACTTTTATTGAAACACTTCTTTCTGTACTGAATGTGTAATTTTTTTTATCAGGACCTGAACTAAAAGTAAGAACATCATAATATTCAGTATGCTAAAAATAAGTGTTATGAAAGCGGCAGGGGCGGATCCAGCCATTTTAAAAAGGGGGGTCCTAACCCTGGACAAAAGGGGAGGGGGTTCCAACTACATGTCCTCATTCAAATGCACTGATCGTCCAAAAAAAGGGGGTCCATCCCTCTTGAACCCCCGCCCTCCTGTAGCGGGTATGGTATATAGCTCAAATCATTTTTTATTGTTTCATCCATCGATAATATCAGTTTATTGCCAATTTTATCACAAAATATACCTTAGAGGTTTTTTATCGTTCGGCTGCTGTCCTGTTGACATATGTAAAATATCTCCAATATTAAAAGTATCTGGATCAAAGTGGGTGCCATATTACCTATTTTTTTCTTCTTCTAAAACGTGCTTTGTATATAGAAATAAGAAGATGAGGTATGAGACATCTTTCCAACAAAGACATAATTCAGTAAAGTAAGCAGTCATAGGTTCAATGCTGAAAAGTAAGCTATAAATGACCCAAAAATTACTTGTGTAAAACAATCCAAACAACAACAACAACAAAAAACCCGGCCCAATTAAATATATCAAAGGAGAAGAAATCTATCCCATCAAAAAAAATATATTGTATAGGAGCCTGTATTTCAGTGGTTGTTTGTTTATGTGTTACATATTTGTTTTTCGCTCATTTTTTTTTTATATAATTAAGGCCGTTAGTTTTCTCGTTTGAATTGTTTTACATTGTCATATCGGGGCCTTTTATCGCTGACTATGCGGTATGGGCTTTGCTCATTGTTGAAGGCCGTACGGTGATCTATAAATGTTAATTTCTGTGTCATTTTGGTCTCTTGTGGACAGCTGTCTCATTGACAATCATACCACATCTTTTCTTTTTTTATTATAGGTCCAACGCTGCAATTTTCACAAAACATATCCAATTTTCAACCTTGTCGCACATACATATGGATAACATTATTACAGCTTATTTCCTAATGCATGTAGAGCTAAACTTTGGTTAGCTTGCTTGCTTTGTTTTTATATTGTACAACATATAAAATATACAAGTTAAACTATGCCTATATATATAAATTGTTTAAAGATTGTATAAACAACTATACAAACAAAGTAAGCAAGCCAACCAAAGTTTTACTTTGCAGGTATAAGAAATTAGCTGTAATAATTAATCCAGTTTGGCAAAAGTACGAGCCTGTTAAAACACGAACAAACTGAAACTACAGTTGCTGACTTCACTACCTTGAAAACAAAGGGAACAGTTTGGAAGTCACATATATACTGAAATGTAACAAAAATAAATACTAACACTGCCATGTATGTAAATATTTCTTCGCCTTTTTTACGAACACAAAATTCAAGGATCACACATTTGTCTTTAATTATCTATACGAAAATTGATGTACTCGTGAATATTAGCACTGGCTGTTATCGACGGCTTATTCTTACACTAGTAAGTTTGTCTCATGGGTAATTGTGTTTTTAGATGTTGTTTCGTTGCTGTCTGGTAGACGAATACATGAAATATCTGTGCCATCATCAAACATGTTAATGGCTATATATCGGGTAATTCAAACCCTGTTTTCTTCGCATAGAAACAACTCTTCGTTAATCTGAGCATGGAAGTAATACTTTATATCACGAACTATAAATGAGGATACACAAAATGAAAAACTAAGCGAAATTGTGAATCCCGCATTGCACGAAAAAATGTGTTGTATTTCAGTAAATAACACGTGTTCTTGGTTGATTGTAAACACGTAGTAGCAGTCCATCATGCATTGTGACTCATTTAGTGGATTGGTCAAAAACCTAGGTAAAAATAAATTGCGTCACATGTAAATAAACAATTACATGTGCGAGAACATAAGTATGCTAATTTATGCATGTCCATATAAGGTAGTGGTCCCGACCTGTTCAAAGTATAAACATAGCGAAACGGACTTGTTTATATATAATATTTCTCATGCATATCTTGTTTATAACAGGACGGCGACTGTGAATACCGCTATACCCCGTACGGTTCGATGAATACAATTAAATGACAAAATAAAACATTATTTTTTACTAACAAATTCAGTAATCACTACTGTAATGAGCTTTATTTGCCAAGCCAACTAATTTTATTGTATTCGAAACGTTACTTAAAACTTTTCTAAAGGATTCATTAGGATACCAATGGAACTGTTTAAATGGTTTATCATAACATTTAACCTTTTTATGTCCGTACTTACAACACATAATTTACTCTGGAGTATCGACAAACCAGTATATTTGGAAGGCACGAAAACCACGAAAATTGGAATCCAACGAATAATAATGAATCCACAGTAGCAAATTTACAAGAGAATACTAAATTCTCCTGAGATTTAAGAATATGAACACATTGTGACGAATCATATTTCGTATTGAAAATGAAAATGAAAAACTTAGCATTCTTAACTTAAACGGAGAAAAGTTCATTATATTTAGAACAAGTTTTCTAAAGGAGGGAACCACTTTTTTTTTTTATAATAGCGAAGAAATGAGTCCGTGAATAATACAAAATTCTTGGACATCTGTTGACCATATTAGAATGAAATTCAAAACAGTGTGGCTGTGGCGGTATCGGGATCGTTCGCCCTGATTACATGTTCGCCCTAGGTTCGTTCGCACTGAGTTTGTTCGCCCTGATAGTCCGTTCGCCCTGGGTTCGTTCGCCCTATATTCATTTATGATATGTATATGTTGCACCAATGAACGAAATATATATATATTAAAATTTATTAAAATTTATGTATATCTAATAGCAGTACCACAGAACACATCATAAATAAATATTCGGTGAATGTAAACTTTAACATATTCAATTACATACAAATAATTTAGTCTTCAGTTGTTTTACATTTAAAAATACAATGTGATGCTGAAATTTACAGAAACTTATATTTCCTAGTAACGTAATTACATACAGATACAAACTTAGTCCTCAAAAACTTATAGTCCTGAAATGTACTGAAACTTATAACCTAGTATAGCATGTAAAGCAGCTAGCTTTAGACAATTTAACATGATACATCGTCATCGTAAATATTCGGCGAAATTGTAGACCGACTTCAACACATTCAATTATATACACACAACGCAACACTATACTTAAAAATAAAATCAGGGCGAACGGACTCAGGGCAAACAGGTATTAGGGCGAACAGAAACTAGGGCGAACCAGAATCAGGGCGGACGGATGGCTATTGATTGACACATTAAATTCATCCATTGGCTGGGACAATTTGGGTGAACGTTTGTATGTAACGACCACTGCTCACTATGTACTTTTTAAAGACACTTAAACTATGGGGTCACCAAAGGTTCACAACACCTTAATAAAGTAATTCGAAAACTTAATCAGAATTAACACGATGTATTGATTTATACTAATTATATAAATCAAAACATAAAGGTTATTCCTGATTAATTTTTCGAATTATTTTATAATTAAAGGCGTCAAGAAACCTTTGGTGATCCCATAGTTTAAATGTCTATCGTAGGTACGTCGTGAACATTAGTCGTTACAGACAAACGTTCACGTAAATTGTCTCAGTCAATGGATGAATTTAATGTGTCAATCAATGGCCACAGCCACACTGTTTTGAATTTCATTCTATACCACATAGATGTATCGTTCTATTGGGAAAGTTTCTTCAAATAATATAAATATGACAATAATGTGCCCTTTTGTACTAAGAAGTGTTTTTTTCCCAAAATATATTTGTTTATCACTTGAAATGTACCCCTCATGAAAGGAATTTTCCTTTATCTCTTAACTTTTAAGAATATTTTGTGTACTTTGAATGAGTAACATATCCGTGTATATAACACTGGTATTAAAGAGATAATCGTAACTGCAATTACGATTATCCCAATATGGCGACGGTAGATATAGGTAAAATCTTTACACTCATTTTTCTTAATTGTAGCATGTTTTTGTCAATAGTTACTCAGCTGCATGGTTTATCTATATACCATTTCATCATATTTGAATCGTAACGGTGCACTGGAATTGTCTAAGCGCTTTGAAAATAGCCGTTGAAAAATTCGGGATGATAATCGTAACTCGGAAAAAAGATAATCGTAATTATGGTATTTAAAAATAAAAAAGATAATCGTAACTGGAAACTGTTATTGATATTGACACTAAAAACGTATATCTGATAGCATATTATGAAATTATGGCGATGAATTATTTACGAAACGTCCTAACATCTTATGACATTTCTTTTTATGCATATATAATTAATTGTTCTTATGAAAACAGCTACATACTATAATTTATGATAAAAGAGATGATTTTTCATTTCCTATTGTTAATTATCCATTTTTAGATGGTGACGTTCCCTTGTCACCATCTTATGGTGTTTATATATCTCAACTTGTACGATTCGCTCGTGTATGTAACAATGTATTAGATTTTAGCGAGAGAAATTTATGTATTACTGAAAAATTATTACACCAGGGTTTTCGATATCACAAACTGGTCAAAACATTTACTAAATTTTATCACCGGTATAAGGAAATAATTCGTAAATATAACTCAACATGCAGACATCTTATACGTTCAGGTATTTCACATCCAAAATTTTATGGAAATATTCTTTATAAAGCACAAAAATGTCAGTATTCTCCTCAGAAACTAACAAAACCTTTAAATAGACTTATTAAAAGGGGATATAGTTACGATACTGTTGTCAGGTCATTAAAGATTGCACATTTTGGCTTTAACATTGATTCACTGATAGGGTCTTTGCATCGGAACTAAACACATTTATTTCTAAAAAAACAGTTGTTGGCATGACACGGGTTATGTTCTTCTCATATATTTTATGATAGTATGATACTAAACCCCTAACGGGAGGGATTGTACCTGATATTCATATGATGAAGACATAATCTTTCAATCAGTTTAATTGAGGTCTGGAGCTGGCATGTCAGTTAACTGCTAGTAGTCTGTTGTTATTTATGTATTGTTGTCATTTTGTTTGTTTTCTTTTGTTACATCTTTTGACATCAGACTCGGACTTCTCTTGGGCTGAATTTTGGTGTGCGTGTTGTTATTCTTTTGCTTTTCTACATTGGCTGGAGGTGTGGGGGGAGGGTTGAGATCTCATAAACGTGTTTAACCCCGCCGCAATTTTGCGCCTGTCCCAAGTCAGGAGCCTCTGGCCTTTGTTAGTCTTGTATGATTTTAAATTTTAGTTTCTTGTGTATAATTCGGAGTTTAGTATGACGTCCATTATCACTGTACTATTATGCATATTTTAGGGGCCAACTGAAGGACACCTACGGGTGCGGGAATTCTCGCTACATTGAAGACCCATTGGTTGCCTTCGGCTGTTGTTTGCTCTATGGTCGGGTGGTTGTCGCTTTGACATATTCACCATTTCCTTTCTCAATTTTATACTAGTATATTATAAAATTGGAAGGGTGAACAAGCTTCAAGAAATTTGGAAATGGGAAAACACGAACTTTGTTAATATACAGAAATTTATTAAACTAGGTATGCCACAAAATATGTGAATGAGCGATGACAATTATGATACATGACAATAATTGTCAGGCGACACGCATGTGTCACCTTACATTTGATTTCTGAGTTAACAAAAAATAATTTATCCTGAAGTAAATAGTAAATATAGTTACTATTGTTTAAATTATTTTATTGTAGGTTGTTATATGTGCTATTTCTGCCCCCGGGAAGCCACTGCTGATTTTATTCTAGAACATACCCTATTATGCCATAACGAAGTAGGAAAGACATTTAGTATTCGTCAAAAACCGTTTGACGAGAAATTAGTGGCTACAGTTTTCATGTCACTTCGATCATTTTTCATGGATGATATCACAACTTAAAAGTTATGATGAACAAGGGATAACTTTGAAAAGTGTTTTACAGTGTCATTTCTTTTATAGCTGACTATGCGGTATGGGCTTTGTTCATTGTTGAAGACCGTACGGTGACCTATATTTGTTAATTTCTGAGTCATGTTGGTCTCTTGTGGAAAGTTGTCTCATTGGCAAACATACCACATCTTTTTATTCATATTAGCTACTTCATGACTGTCACTGAAATTTCAGTATCTCAGATATAAACTATAAACAACACAAATTCAATTTTGAATTATGATAATATGACATCCTTAAAACATTTAATGCTATATAAGACTAGAGAATGTTTGGCCCTAAATGGGATTCTTTGTGTATTATGAAATTAAGTAACGTGGAGTTCATTGACAAACATGGATTTGTGTTCTTTTATAGTTTGGCCAAAAGCCCGAAAATCAAAAAATAAAATTGATGTAGCTTTAAATTTTCTTACAAGAAATACTTATTCAAAGAATGACTGCAAAGATGAGAATAAAATAACGCATATTCCGCGCAATTAGAAACAAACTTATTAAAAATTCATAAATACTCGGTATATGAAAAGTATGCTGCATACCTATGCATGGGAGATATTGTAGAGAAAAATATTGAAGGTACTAAACAAGAAACATTTTTGTATTTGCATACTTGCCATATAATTAGTACTTTTCTATTAAATGAAAACATAAATTAGCCTTTCCTAATTTTCATGCATTTTTCTGAAGCACAAAATATTTGTATTAAAATCTATAAAAATCTTTGTAATTAAACCAGTTCCGACTGTGATAATCTACATGTTTGGCCCTTTGATGTAATTTATCAATATACATATTTGTGTTTTTTTTTCGTCTGTCAAATGCTTCGTAAGACTGTAGGTAAGGCTAATAAAAACAAAAAATAAAAGTAACAATAAACAAAAGTAACAATAAACAAAAGTAACAAAAAACAAAAGTGACAATAAACAATAGTAACAATAAACTGGTAACTATTCTAGATCCTTTACCATCCACACTGTTTAAAGAAACGTCCTAAAATACATGGGAATTTGATCAAAACATTTGAATTTAATTTTTAAAATCATATATCAGTATAGAATAGAAAAAAGTGAATCCAAACGAAAAATATGGACGGCTGAATTTATTGATAAGAACTAAATCATCAGCGTATAACAGATATGATATATCATTATCATTTAACTTGGGTGGTTCACATGTTGAGTCAAAAATAGATGGTAAATCATTAATATATAAAGAAAATAATGTAGGGCTTAAAATACACCCTTGTTTTACCCCAACTGAGGAATTAAAAAAATCAGTGATACCTTCCGAGATCTTTACCAAGTACAAAGCCTCTTTATACATATCTTTCATTATACTAAAAAAAGGGACCATCTATGTTGTATTAAGACAATTTGTAAAAGAGGGCATCTCTATTAATAGTATCAAATGCCTTCCTGAAATCAATGAAACAGGCATATATCTTTTTTGACATATGAAAATGTGGTATACGTGACTTTCATTTTGAGCAATGAATTGAAAGGATTACACTTTTGGAATATGGGATATAGCTAATCCATCCTTTTTCTCATCAATTAGAGATATATAGGTAAATTTATCCTAGATATTTTAACCTGTAAGTTTCTTCATTTATTTTTATATGCGTTAATGTCATCGTTTAACTGGGCATTTACATTTTTAACACACAAAATACCATTGAAATGCTGAAAGACACATTTATTATGTTTCAGTTACTATTATCATATAAAGAAAATTACGATTATCAAAGAAGAAAAATACCATAGAGTTACGATTATCATCCCGAATTTTTCAACGGCTATTTTCACAGCTCTTAGACAATTCCAGTGCACCGTTACGATTCAAATATGATGTAATGGTATAGATAAACCTTGCAGCTGAGTAACTATTGACAAAAACATGCTACTTTTAAGAAAAACGAGTGTAAAGATTTTAACTATATCTACCGTCGCCATATTGGGATAATCGTAATTGCAGTTACTATTATCTCTTTAATACCAGTGATATAAGTAAACACCGTACTTTTCATCCATAATTATATTGAAACGGTTCACGATAGTTCGTACATTTATATATTTAGTCGCTAAAAACGTAAAGCTAGCAGTGTGAATAGAAACGTTTCTATATATTCATATCTTAAAGCGTATATATAGTCCACTTACCAATTATACTGGAACTGAATAAAATCCTGCATCGATTGTCCCACGCTTAAGTTACATGGGGACCCTGTGTATCAATAATACCTAATTTTCAGAGCATGAATTGTCATAACCAACGATGTGTGACAATTAGATTTAGGATATAAAACCCCTGAGGTAAAGTACGATGTTTTCTTTGTAAAGATTTTTTTAACAGATTGGCTGATTAATTTTACCCCAGGCATTGTTCTTTTCATTAAAATAAAATATGTCTCCGTTTTGAAGTTTCATTTTTTTTCTTTAAGACAGTTTACACTATAACAAGAGAAAGACAAATGAATGCTATACACATTACGAGGAATAACAGAGCAGCTATGAACGAATAAATAGTATACAAACAATAACTTAACAAAATTACAAATGTTACAACTTTTAAAGTTGCATCTGGGACTATTTTACTCAGTCAATATAGTATATCCCACGCTGCATGTAGTTACACAACTGAATTTGATTTCAGTTGAGGTTTCATGTAGTATTCAGGAATGTATTTTTACGATCGGAGACTGCTCATATTTGCATTTGAAAGAAACCATAGATATTGTAATTCCCTTTCGATTTTGTGTTGCTAAAAGAGGAAAACGGAATATGGAATGATAACGGAAAACGGGAACACAAATAATTTAAATCGTTTCTTTTGGGTTATTTTTGTTCATCTGCATGCTGTATATAGTATATCACATGTTAACAGGAAAATAAAACAACAGAGGAATAGTTAAATTCAAGAAAAAATTGAAAGCTTATTTAGTATTGAGATAAATAGCAAGAGATGATGAGCCTAGTTATTTGATAAGGGCATAGATATTCTACCTAATTTAATTGTGTAAAATTCTAGCAATTGTTCCATTAGTTTTTATAGGAAACATAATATTGCAATTATGGAGTTTACTTAATGTACGTTAGTATGCGTATATGGTAGCTTTCTAAGGACAACATATTTTTATTTAAAAAAGAAATAATAAAGATCTCTAGATAGATTTTGAATACCACTATGCCACTTCTGCACATATTGATCATATATTCTATCTTAAATATTTTTCTTATCTTCTCAATATTTGTTGACAATTCCATATGTAACTAAAACCTATATTATCAGAGTACACCTGATGTGATCCAACTACTTATAGTATTACACAGTTCATGCATGCTCAGTAGTAGTTGATACATGCGACCCAATAACTTCGTGGTAGTCAAATCTCTGCGTTTTTTTAATGTATTTCTATTTGTATCCATCCAGATCTAGAATTTGCTTTCAACAAACAAGATAGTTTAAAAATATTAGGCCATGAACAATAATAACGTGGCAAAAAAAAAATCTAATTGCCCTATTATATGCAGGACATACAAATACAAAATGGAATTCATTCTCAACACATTGCATATTACAACATACACAAATCCGCATTTCTCTTGGTATATCAGAGAAGCGACCAACTTCAACATTAAGTTTCAATGTACCACTTCGTAACTATAGAATTCAGTTGGGAGTTGCCTTTATTTAATTGTTTAGTACTCGTGAATATTTTTTTTTAAAATCTAGCCTATGTGATTCTTTATGCACTGAAAAACTTCATGAAATAAATTTAATGTCATTAATCTGCAGCCGCCAGCATACAATATTAATTTCACGATACACCATTATCTTCATTGCAAATGTGTCACTTTACAAATGCAATTGTGGAACAACAAACATCTAGAGTTGCTTATTATTGAACCACTGTTTTTTTTTTAAATTTTGCTTACGATTTTAAGGAATGTGTGAAAAATCAAGTGGGTCATTTAAAAAAATATCGAATTTAGAAATTGCAAAATTGATTTTAAGTTACTTATTCAAACAACCCTCATCACTAGCAAACCAAAACAAAAAATACTTATAGAATAACATATAAAAAGATACAATCTTGATTATGTCATACAAGAATATTTTGAAACATTTTTGTGATAGGGAGTAACTTCTATATATATTCATTCTGTAAAATAATAGATTGTCTGTCAATTTTCCATGTTGTACTGAAAAATGCCTCTAAAAATTGGTTTTCAAATTATATCAAAATAGCAACCAGTAATGCAAGTCTAAGATAGCAATATATAGTGTTCCGCATTTTCTCTTTCTTTCAAATAAACCCAACATCATGTAAAGCACTCGCATTTTGGTTTACTTTTGTTTTTACTTTGTTGGAAACAGGAACGTACGTCGGACGTTACGCACGGTATTCGGTCTATTTTTCATTTGACCATTTCTTGATGCATAAGTAGAACAAAAGAAATCAATTCATCTCATGTTAATGATAGATCCCTATATAGTAAGTTCTTTCCTGTTACCCTTTTTGCATATCCTGTTTATACCGTTAGCAGTATTGCACCTGTAAATGCTAAACTGTAAAGATTACGACTTTATAATTTTGAGGTGAGTTCAAACAACGAAATATTTCATTATGTGTGTAACTAGATGTTATTAGAATGAAATTCAAAACAGTGTGGCTGTGGCCATTGATTGACACATTAAATTAAACCATTGACTGGGACAATTTAGGTGAATGAATGAATGAATACTTTATTTGCAAGAAGCATAATGATCTTTAATACGTGTTTTTATACAATCAAATGATAATTTACTAGTATCTTGTGAAATCCATACATCATAAAATCCAAGGTTACATAACAATTTTTTTACGTTAGACGCCCAATTAATTTTACCATTATTTGCATCTTTGTACAAAAGTTTATAAACTTCATATACAATATGAGGTTTATTAGTTACAATATGAATCCAATATTTCAGGATTTTATATTTTCTCAAAATATGCAATGACAGGTGCCCAAGTTCACCATATAAAAAATTTGTAGGGACTTTTTTACCAAGTTTCAAAATAAATCTACAAAATCTATTATATATAAGCTCTATATCACCAGCACGATGAAAACCCCATATTTCAGACCCATAACTTAAAACGGATCCAACCATACTATCGAATAGGAAAATTTGTTGTTCAGTAGTCACATATATTTGTTTCAATGAATTTATTAGTGAAGATAAAGCTCTTGATCCTTGTTGAGATAAACGCTTTTGAGTTTGTAAAAATTTTCCATTATAGTGGAGCAATACACCGAGGTATACATAGGAGTTCACAATTTCTAATTCTCTGTCGTTGTAATAAAAACGATTTACCACAGGCCTCCATCCATTTCGGAAAACAACAACTTTTGTCTTCTCCGTGTTTACTTCTATGTTCCATTTATTACAATATAGTAGTAATTTATTCAGTAAATGTTGCAACACATTCGTTGATTTTCCAAAAAGTACGGTATCACAAAACAGCAAAGGCGATAAAGGTTCCCCTTGTTTTACACCAAGGAAATTGTCAAACGCATCTGACAGCACTCCTCCAGATCGTACACGAAGACGCACTGATGAATATAAAGTTTTAATAATAGAAACAAATTTGTTACTAATGCCATTCTTTAGCAGTTTGTATATCAAAATTCTTCTGTGTAGTTTATCAAAACCCTTGCAAAAGTCCACGAAGGCACAAAAAAGCTGAAGCTTTTGTACTAAAACATGTGATATAATTCCATGCAGTGTGAAAATGGCGTCAACAGTTGAACGACCAGGACGAAAACCAAACTGATTGACTATTAATTTCTCTTCGTCTTCCGACCACGACAGCAAACGTTCCGTTAATATGCTAGTAAATATCTTAGAAAGAATGCTCACCAATACAATCGGCCTGAAATTGTTAGGGTCTGACAAATCACCGCTTTTGGGTACAGGGATAACTATACATTCGGTCCAATTATCTGGATATATTCCATTGTCAAACATAGAGTTGAAAAGAATTTTAAAAATAGGCGAACGTTTGTATGTAACGACCATTGCTCACTGTGTACTTTTTAAAGACATTTAAACTATGGGGTCACCAAAGGTTCTTTACACCTTAATAAAGTAATTCGAAAAAAATTAATCAGAAATAACACGATGTTTTGATTTATATCAATCATATAAATCAAAACATAAAGGTTATTTCTGATTTATTTTTCGAATTATTTTATAATTAAAGGCGTTAAGAAACCTTGGTGACCCCACAGTTTAAATGTCTATCGTAGGTACGTCGTGAATAGTGGTCGTTACAGACAAACATTCACGTAAATTGTCCCAGACAATGGATGAATTTAATGTGTCAATCAATGGCCACAGCCACACTGTTTTGAATTTCATTCTATAAACTTTTTTAAGACGTTTCTGTCTGCTATTGTCTACCCTGTTACTGTTACCATAGCAACCATAGTAACAGGATATACTTAAGGGATAGACAAATTTCTTCATTTTTGAATGCTGTTATGAAATAACTCCTCCCTTTGATGAAGTGATAATGTTTTTCTGTTGTGATTTTGGTAATACAACACGTTATTGCACTTTTTACAAGTATCAAATTTGTGTAATTCATCAATATGTTGGTAACAGCATAGACATGACAAAAAAAGTACCCCCATTTTTTTTTCACCTAATGTTTTAAAATTTCTTTTATCTTCCCTGTTATGCAATAAACGTGCTGTGTTCAATGTTTACTTTTGAAATCATTACTGACTAGTTAAATATTCACAGCAGAACAATTTAACGGCTGATTTAAGTAGCGGTAACAGGATGGACATACACTTCATGTACGCTGATTGCATCTAGTTTGTAGAAAAAATGTTACATATCAAATTCAAATTCAAATATTTTATTGGACAAAGCACATATGATACAATGCGTATTCCAAGATATAAACACATTAAACATGACAATTTATGCAAATACAACATAAAGAAAACATTTGAAGTACCAATTATATATATAATATCACAGTATTACATAGTATTATACTTATGGTAGACCAACTGACATTAGATTATTATTACGAGCTTCAAAAGCTTGACTTAAATAACTACATATTTGTCTGGTGTTAACTAGATTTACTGGGTTAAGTAATAATAGCGAAGCTACGATTTTTCATTAGAGTTATTATTAACGTTCTAAGAAAATCCCTTATGCCGATATCAAGGCGATAAGAAAATAGCAAAAATATCATTTGAAATGTGTTATTCTGACACTGTATGCACATGAATAGAATGGAATTACATTTCATCTTCCCACTGGAAAGGATTTGCAATCATATTTATTTATTTGTCATCATATTTATAAGTACGATTCGTGTTATTGCAATTAAGTCTTTGGTTTTTAGTGGCGTTTTGCATTTGCGCCGATCTGCATTTCATTTGCGCCGATTTTTTCTTTCATTTGCGCCTATTATTTTTTTCATTTGCGCCGATTTTTTTACAGGTAAATTACAGGTGAATAGATATAAGAAGATGTGGTATGAGTGCAAATGAGAGAACTCTCCATCCAAGTCATGTAATTTTTATTTTATCATTTTAGACCTCTTCCACTAGCCGTTTGTATAAATGTAATGAATTGTCAATCATAACATAGATATAGGAAGATGTGGTGTGAGTGCCAATGAGACAACTCTCCATCTAAATAACAATTTATAAAAGTAAACCATTATAGGTCAATGCACGGCCTTCAACATGGAGCCTTGGCTCACAACGAACAACAAGCCCCAAATTACTAGTGTAAAACCATTCAAACGGGAAAACTGTTGTCCCCTGCTCACTACGGGGAGATGAAAGAAGGCCTAGAAGATACACCTCCAGACTTTTTCCTTGACAGTACCCGTAGTTCTTTAACCTCTGTCTTTCGGACATCTGCCACATGTTTATGCTCGATCAGTGTTTTGACACTAGAATCCGTGGTGACTGGCTTTACACGATTTATGGTAAATTTGTAAGATATGTTGTTATGTTTCAGGACACTAACCTTCCGATATGTATGGCCCTCGATTACTAAAGAATTGACTCCTCGGCTCGTTTCAGTGTGTACTTTGTCCATCATGTTACAACGAAGTTCAAGAACAATATGAATCAAAAGTAATTTAAACATAAATGAACAATTATAACCAGATTTTATCAATGGTATAAGTACAGTAAATGTACAAGTATTAACTTACCTGTAAATCTAATTAGGAGCAAATATAAAATCGGCGCAAATGAAAAAATGAAATCGGCGCAAATGAAAAAATGAAAATATTCAAAATCGGCGCAAATGTCATACGCCCGTTTTTAGACATGATCAGTTTGGCGCGTTTCCTTATTGTTCGCTAGCTTGAGTCTGGTCATGAATTACGCAAAAATCGGACTTAAATATATTTTTATCTTATCAAAATACTAGTAGATCTAAATCGTGTTTATTATTAATGTCCTGACTCGTAAATGCTACAAACGTTCATTTAAACCCTTACAGCTGCAATTTACATGATAAATAAAAAAAAAAAAAAAAATGAGCATTGGTGTACTGAAAAATTCGATATTTTTTGAAAATGAGTACAAGTACAGGATTATAAACAAAAGAATTCAAACTGACCAAACTCCTAATATTTAAATGCACAAATCAGGATCAGAGAAAAACACAATCAAACATTTAAAAGTAGACAGTGTAGATAATGAATCGATCTGAATCGTGATAAACGTGTTATGTTTTTTAATTCTTGTTCCTTTATATGTTTTGAAGTTAATGTGACTTCCATTTTCACTGAACTAGTACACAGTTTTTTAGGGCTATCTTAAGCCCGCCTACAGGTGCAGGATTTTCTCGCTATGTTGATGACATATTGGTGGCCTTCGAATTGAAAGTCTTTGATTAAACCCGCATAAATGTGAAAAATAACAAAATATCAATTTTAGTTAGATGCAACATATTTCACATGTATACATGGTATGTCAAGTTCTATAATGATTAACTTCGATATAATTCGAGGAAGTATTGCAATAATACTACTTCTACTTGTTTTGAAGTCTGGATTCAACTTTTTTCATCAAAAGATATTCGAATTGATGAGTTATACTTTTTTGAGAATCGTGAACAACTTATTTTCTTTTCTTATAATTAAAACATACGAAGCAAAACCTTACTTCAATATAACGGAATATAGGACTGCCATCTCTTCATTAGTCGAGATAGAAACCCATCAAGAAAGAAATGGAATGAAATCTTCATCAAAAAGTATTACAAGATTTCAAGCAAATTCACCTCCATGCAAAAGACAGAGAAAGGAATCATTAACGACCAAGCTTTTAAGAAATACAACTGGTGATGTTTGTGAGTTTATCAGTATATTTGGTTCAAATGCCCATGAAATGTTGATGAAAAAATATAAAGCATTTGGTCCAGTTTACACATTTTCAGCTTTTGGAAAGAAAATGGTATTTTTATTTGAGGCAGATGATGTTGAGAAATTGAAAGCTGCTGAAGGTAGATACCCACAACATGTTGACTTCAAACATTTAAGGCGACACAGAGAGGACCAAGGATACCCAAAGGGACTCTTAATAAGGTAAGCTGTGAACATTTCATTTATCTAGCTACTCAGTTAATAGGCATAATCTAAAAAGCTAACCGAATACTGGCGTAAGAAAAGAAAATGTATTAAATCTAAAAAAAAAAAGTAACATACTAAACGCTTCCGAAATCTCACCATTGACTATACAACATAGAATTGTTAGATTATGAAACTCTTATGTAAAAAAACAGCTTCCTTTTAAATTAGGAAATAGATAAAAAAAAAAAAAAAAAAAAAAAAAAAACCAACCAAATCAACATCATTTGTTCGAAGAACTAACCAAAATTTTCCAACTTCGAGTTCAAAATTATTCATAATTACGTCTAAATCGGCCCGTCTAAATGAGCTGAATCTATGCAAAACAATCAGTTGATTTTGTTTTTATTAAATACGAAACAGAAAATGTTGTTGTTATACAAGTAACAAGTCATGATCTAAATTGTGAGAGTTACTCATGTTCTAAATTGTGAGGCTTACTCGTGATCTCAACTGTGAGGCTTTTGGTGCTATATATAAAAAAAAATTGAAATTGGTTACTCCCAGTTTATGCAGTTTCTTTCTGTCATTGGGCTGACACTTGACAACAATTCAAAAATGACCTTTGATTACTGAAATATTGGATAATAAACTATTTTCTGTTAACAAAATATTAAATTCAGCTTTCTTTATGATGATGACAAATATATATATATGGTTGTTCAGTATTTTTAAATGGTATAGTAACATCGAATGGGATTTATTACCTGATTTGTACTTGCCATGAACAATATGATGGTTTCGGAGAGGAGTAAGATGGCTGCCGAGCTGATGACACACGTATTTTCAGCTCCTACATTTTTGCAAAAGTTTATGTTTTTTAGATGTGGATTTACATATTTTGGTGAGAAATTGATACATATGAGAATGGACTATACTTTGTGAAATTTTCATGTACGAAGATTTTGGAATTTATTAATTATTTGACCTAAAAGTTTTGTGATATTCTCAGTACAATACAATATGCTTTATTTCAAAAACACTCCGTCACATTGACATGTGAAACAAGAGGTAAATTACAAAATACAATCACATACAATTAAAGAAATAAATAAAACAACTTAGAAATGAAATATATAGAAAATTACTTTACTTTACATTGTAATATTTTAATATTATAATATTTTAGTTAACTTTGAAATGAATAAAGACACATTTTTAAGTACGTTAATATTAGTCAATGCCAGAAGTCCTTTCATTTTTGCTTCAGTCGGATATTTCACATAGTACTCTGGAATATGCTGATTTCTGATATGTTTTACTAATATAGAATTGCAGTCAAATAAATAATGGTATTCATTGCCAATTGCAGTTAAACACAAATTACATGTCCTCTCTTCTTTTGGAATGTTATACCGTCTTCCCAGCTCTACTGGGATTTTTACATTGCAGCATCTTAATTTTGAAATATATTTACGTTCGAATGTTGTTAATTTTAAAAGATAGTTTTCTAAGCCAAAGATTGTTTTAAAAAGTCCATAAAATTCTCCTCTGGATGAGTGGTCAATTTGGCTATGCCATTATTGAATGAATGAATCTTTTAGTTTTTCTGTCAGTACGATTTTTAGTTGATTTATATTTAATGGTGATTGCTGAGTCCAAACATAGCTTAGTCCGGCATTGTCTAGGATCGATTTAATATAATCCATCCATTTGAAAGTGTGGTTATATTTTAAGTTGAACATAATTTGATAAAGTATACTGCTAAGTTTATTTTCATTGGTGAGAAGTTTGTTCCAAAAACACACAATTCTACATTTTATTACGGTATCTATTGGTGTACGACCAAGTTCTCCATATGTCATAAAATTTGGTGTCGACGATCTAATTTTCAACACATTCCGGCAAAACTGTAGATGGATTTTTTCCAACATGTAATTGCTTCCGAATCCCCATATTTCACATCCATATGTCAGAATCGGAAGTACAAGTGCATCAAACAGTTGTAATTGTAAGTCGACAGGTATTGAGAGGTTGCGTATCTTTGTATAGAGACTAAAAAGAGCTTTCTGTGCTTGTTCGCTGAGACGTTTCTTCGCTGTTGCAAATGAACCATTATAATTAAAGGTTAGTTCTAGATATGGATAAGAATCTTGAATTTATAATTCTCAATATTACAACTAGATAAACAGGTCGAGAACTCTAGATTTTCTGACGTCAGAATATATTTGCATAGTAATTTCCAAAACACAAGGCCAATATGGCCTTGAAAAACTGACCAATCGACTCAATGAACTACAATGCATTGTGGGCTACTACGAGTAAACTACTACTTAAAACACGTGGAATTAGTGGGAAAACAGTCAATTAATATATTGTCTGGGACTCTCATTAACAAAGTTTTTATTCTGCAAATATATCTAATGTAAAATATATAATGTAATCTTCAATTTGCATGCTCAGATTAAAAAAATATTGTTTATTGGCTTCACGATTCGACTTTCTTTTTCGCCTTGCAAAAGTAGTTGAACCGGTTTTGTGCATTGTTATAAATTGAACCTGCAGTAATTTCACGACATATGACACAGTGAAATATCCAATGAAATGACCACTGTCCAGTAAGAAAATCATTTGAGCTCTTTTAAACCTGTATAATGTCATTGCAAAATCATTTCTGCCTAGAAAAACACGAAACTTTCATTAAAACACTTCTTTCTGTACTAAATGTGTATTTTTTTTTTATCAGGACCTGAACTACATCATAATATTCAGTATGCTAAAAAGAAGTGTTATGAAAGCGGCAGGGGCGGGTCCAGCCATTTTAAAAAGGGGGGTCCTAACCCTGTACGAAAGGGGAGGGGTTCCAACTACATGTCCCCATTCGAATACACTGATCGTCCAAAAAAGGTGGGTCCATCCCCCGGAACCCCCGCCCCCCTGGATCCGCCACTGAGCGGGTACGGTATATAGCTCAATACATTTTTTATAGTTTAAATTCATCCATCGATAATATCCGTTTGTTGCTAATTTTATCACAAAATATACCTCAGAGGTTTTTTATCGTTCGGCTGCTGTCCTGTTGACATATGTAAAATATCTCCAATATTAAAAGTCTCTGGATCATAGTGGGTGCCATATTACCTATTTTTTTTCTTTCTAAAACGTGCTTTGTATATAGAAATAAGAAGATGAAGTATGAGTGCCAAATGAGACATCTTTCCAACAAAGACATAATTTAGTAAAGAAGCAGTCGTAGGTCCAATGCTGAAAAGTAAGCTATTAATGACCCAAAAATTACTTGTGTAAAACAATCCAAACAACAAAAAAAAACAAAAAAAACCGGCCCAATTAAATATATAAAAGGACAAGAAATCTATCCCATCAAAAAAAATTATATTGTATAGGAGCCTTTATTTCAGTGGTTGTCGTTTGTTTATGTGTTACATATTTGTTTTTCGTTCATTTTTTTTTATATAATTAAGGCCGTTAGTTTTCTCGTTTGAATTGTTTTACATTGTCATATCGGGGACTTTTATAGCTGACTATGTGGTATGGGCTTTGCTCATTGTTGAAGGCCGTACGGTGATCTATAAATGTTAATTTCTGTGTCATTTTGGTCTCTTGTGGACAGCTGTCTCATTGGCAATCATACCACATCTTCTTTTTTATTATAGATCCAACGCTGCAATTTTCACAAAACATATCAAATTTTCCACCTTGTCGCACATACATATTGATAAAATCATTACAGCTTATTTCTTATGCATGTGGAGCAAAACTTTGGTTACCTTGCTTGCTTGTTTGTATATATTGTACAAAATATAAAATATACAAGTTAAACTATATGCCTATATATGTATATATTGTTTAAAGATGTCAATCTTATTTTCAAAGCTTGTATAAACAACTATACAAACAAAGCAAGCAAGCCAACCAAAGTTTTACTTTGCAGGTTTAAGAAATCAGCTGTAATGATTTTATTCAGTTTGGCAAATGTTCGAGCCCGTTAAAAAACGAACAAACTGAAACTACAGTTGCTGACTTCACTACCTTCAAAAAAAAAGGGAACAGTTTGGAAGTCCCATATCATATACTGAAATGTGACCAACAAAAATACTTATAAATTTTGTTAACACTGCCATGACTTTTTGTATGTAAATATTTCTTCGCCTTTTTTACGAACACAAAATTCAAGGATCCCACATTTGCCTTTAATTATCTATACGAACATTGCTGTACTCTTGAATATCAGCACCGGCTGTTATCGACGGCTTACTTTACACCAGTAAGTTTGTTTCATGGGTAATTGTGTTTTTTTCGCTGTTGTTTCGTTGCTTCTGGTGGACAAATACATGAAATCTCTGTGCCATCATCAAACATGTTAATGGCTATATATCGGGTAATACAAACCCTTTTTTTCTCACATAGAAACAACTCTTCGTTAATCTGAGCATGGAAGTAATACTTTATATCACGAACTATAAATGAGGATACACAAAATGAAAAACTAAGCGAAATTGTGAATCCCGCATTGCACGAAAAAATGTGTTGTATTTCAGTAAATAACACGTGTTCTTGGTTGATTGTAAACACGTAGTAGTCCATCATGCATTGTGACTCATTTAGTGGATTGGTCAAAAACCTAAGTAAAAATAAATTGCGTCACATGTAAATAAACAATTACATGTGCGAGAACATATGCTAATTTATGCTTTTCCATATAAGGTAGTGGTCCCGACCTGATAAAGAATTGAAAAGAACTCACAACTGAGGTAAAGTAAAAGTATATTGACAAAATGCCTGGCGGAAACAGAATTTCAGATAGACCTTCTGGTCAGACAAAGCCAGTAAAAAGTGTTCAAACCCTGCTGCAAGCTAAAAGGGACGCTAATAAAGAGAGTAAAGTTAGTAGAGAACCTTCAGCAAAAAGAACTCACTCAGAAGTTTCAAATGAATCCAACAGTAGTTTTGATATCAATGGTTTAATTAAGGTTTATGTACCCTTCTGTAGCCATTTTTGTACGAATTTTTCAAACCTCAATTGTATCAAAACTAAAGATATAATAAATAATAGAGATAGGCCATTTAGTACATATTCCAAGGGGAAACTTGATGCAAAGCATTATTTTTTACTGTTTCATTGCATTTGATAGAAAAAGAGGACTTTGTGGCAAATAAATCAAGATTTTTATAGAAAATCCACAGCCTTTAATACAGAGATTTTTGTTATAAAATTTGAAACATAAATTACTCACTTGATTTTCTATGATGTGCTAGTGTTTATTTTTTACAAAAAGTTCTAAGTAACCTGTAAATTCCAAAACACCTCGTGTTGAGTCACTAAAGTCGAGCGCACCCTAAAAGGTGTACTTGATTTTGGCCATATTTATACTTGTCTTAACCAATAACTACATTTATAAACTTGATTTAAGGAAATCTATGCTAGCACTGCATGCAATAATCCTGTATCTATCAGTCATCAAATTGCCAAATATGAGAGTACAAGGATAAAGGCTGTGGATTTTCTATAAAAATCTTGATTTATTTGCCACAAAGTCCTCTTTTTCTATTAAATGCAATGAAACAGTAAAAAATAATGCTTTGCATCAAGTTTCCCCTTGGAATATGTACAAAATGGCCTATCTCTATTATTCATTATATCTGTAGTTTTGATACAATTGAAGTTTGAAAAGTTCGTACAAAAATGGCTACAGAAGGGTACATAAACCTTAACTTTTAAAAAGACCTTGATTTATAGGTTAGACAATACTTGGTCATGTTTTATGAAGATTTAAGCCCATCGTGAAACATGATCAAGTATTGGCTGATCAATTTAGAACAAATTCACACTTTCGAGTGACGTTACAAAATGATCCTTTCTTAATGTTATATTCAAACCTAAATAAGAGTTCATTTTTTATATGAAGAGAATGTAAAACATAGGTAATGAGCTCTGACATAGTTTATGAGGACCAAAAGGATAAATTGTTTTTCTTCTGTTTCAGGTAAAATACTTTATATCTTGAGATTTTTTATTTTAAAAAAGCACACAATGTTATATGAATCCCCTTTTTGAAATTTGATTTTTTTTTAATTTATTAAACTCGCTGTATACATATTTGAATTCAGACCATTCAACATTAGATGGTTACTTTTTAATGATAAATTTACATGTATTGTGTTTTTTTGGAGAAAAAAAATCCTTTGCTTTATTTACCAGCAGTCTGGCATTGTTTTCTTGAAAGACTAAAAAAAAAAAATTCACTCAAATGTCAAGTATATAAATATTATTGTACCTACATCGTTATCCCCATTTCATTTTTTTTGGAATCATATTCTATATATGTGTTTCATTAGAAAATGTATGAAAAATTGCAAAATTCAAAATGTTTTTGTTTTAATCTTTTATCTTTCATCTTTAATCAGTAGGCTTTTTTCATAAAGGAAAATGCCTCAGGGGATTGTACACTTCGTTAGTGCAGTTATAAAAGAGTTCACTTTCATAGATAACCTACAATAAAAAGTCATTCATGTATAGCATTTCATATTGCATGGAAAGCCATGTACTAGTGAAAATTAGAGAAAAAAAAATGACTTTTCATTGGACGAGAAGGGGTGAGGATGTTCTAAGAGATTAAGTTTTCATTGAGAGATGTAACAACCAAAGATGACCTTAAGGGCATACGATACAGTTACAGGGGAGGTAATGACGTTGCTAACGTTGCGACGTCAAACTGACATATCGGGAAAAGATGCATTTTTCGATTGATTTTTATCATTCAAACTGATATAATTTGAAAACGAGTGCATGGACCCCGATTTTTTAAAACGACATTTTGTTTCATTTTGCAGGGAGATTATGTGGACCAAATTTGATAAAATTGTAAATAGTGCAATTTTTTTAATTTTGATAAATATACAGCAAAAAAAATTCTCAATTCATGACCATTTGATAAATATGAGTTATTTCTGAATAAAAATGCATAAATTTTTAGGATACTTATAAAATACAGAAATAACAAATTATTTAACAAAAAAACAATTTGTGTTTATCTTTTTAAACAAAAAAGTTATGTCTTTCTTTCGAAAGGAAAAATACGGCAACAAATCCGAATTTTGAGCAAATATACAAAATTTCGACCTCATTTAACTCAAAAAGTAACACATGAAGGTATATTTTTTATTACATATCAGGCAAAAAAATAGCCTGTATGCAAATTTTCATCAAACTTTAAATACGGGATCAAAACTGTATCGTATGCCCTAAATGAGGTAACAAAAGATCTGGTCAAGACCTCTGTGTATCCTACAATTTCATTCTCGTCTTACCTATCAAATTCAAGAGGAGTTCCAATTTTATTGAATAATAATTTTGAATTTAAAGTATTTAAAGAAAAGGGAGATTTGAATGGTAATTACATAGCACTATATATTGTGATTGGTGAACAAAAGATAACTCTTGTCTCAGTTTATGGTCCTAATACAGACAGTCCTAATTTTTATGACAAGATTATGAACACTGTTGAAGATTTTGGAAATGAAAGTTTTATACTTTGTGGCGATTTTAATTTAGTATTGTATCCAAATATTGATTGTTATAATTATTTACATGTAAATAATCTTAATGCTAGAGATAAAATGTAGAAATTATAGACCAATGGTCACTTGTAGATACTTTCAGAGAAAGCATTAGGAAAATTATTCTAATGCTAGAGATACATTGTTAGAAATCATAGACGATTTATAAACAATGGTCACTTGTAGATCCTTTCAGAGAAGTTTTTCCAGAATTAAGAAGATATGCCTTTTAAACAAGCTAGACTAGATTTTTTTCTAATTTCAGATTCTCTGTTATCAAATTTATCAAATTGTAAAATAGAGTCTAGCTACCGTTCAGACCACTGCATTGTGGTTCTAGATCTAGAATTTAACCCTTTTATACGTGGTAAAGGACTGTGGAAGTTCAACAATTCTCTACTATATGACAAGGAATATATTGATATTGTTAAAGAAAAAAAAAATAGAAGTGAAAAAAACAATTTGGTGCATTGGTCTATAATTTTGAAAGTATACAGAAATTTGTATTAATGATGATCTCCATTTAACTATTGATAACCAATTATTTCTTGAGATATTATTATTAGAAATTAGAGGTAAAACTATCTCGTATTCTAGTTACAAGAGAAAACAAAGGGATATAAAGGAAAAAAACTTTTACAAGAAATTAAAGTTTTAAAAGCTGCTTTAAATGAAAAATCGTGGCAAATATTAGAAAGTAAGAAGCAAGAATTAGAAATGATAAGACAAGAAAAATTGAGGAGTAGAATTAAACGGTCTAGAGTTAAGTAGGTCGAGGAAGGTGAAAAACCATCAAAATATTTTTGTGGGCTTGAATAAAAAAAAATTCAAAAACAAACTTATCCCAAGAGTAGAGTTAGAAGATGGTAAAGTTGTTGTTAACCAGTTTGATATCTTGACTGAGGTTACAACATTTTATGAAAATTTATACAAGAAAAGGGAGGTCAATTGTTGTAAAGCCAGTGATTTGGAAAGGGACCTAAAGGATTTTAATTTTAATAAATTATCTGTAGAGATATAGACGAGTCTAGAAGGGGAATAACTATTGATGAAGTAAGTTGTGTTTTACAAAAGATGAATAATGATTAATCACCGGGATCTGATGTTTTTTTTTCAACTGAATTTTTTAAGTTTTTCTGGAGAGATTTAAAGTCATTTGTTGTAAAAGCATTACATTATGCCCGCGTCACACTGTCCCGATTTTTATATACGATGGACACCCGAATGCGAAAATTGTAAGTTCGTACGAAGTTGGTCCCGATCTCGTTAAAATACCCAAAAGTGACCGAAGCAAGTACGATGAATAACGAAGTATATACGAGGGTGCCGAAAGTATATACGATAGCAAAAGATGGACATACGAAGGTTAACCGAAGACGGTATTTGAGCTTCATATCTCAGCCGAAGCCTACAAGATGGATCACGAAGGCTACACGATGGATTACGATGATGGCGCGATGGCCATACGATGTCTAAAAGACGTCGTGTACAGCTTACGATGCATTTAGTTATATGCCGAAGGCATCACGCGTTTTAAATTGTTTGATCAGTATTGAATATATATTATATTGTACATTTAATTTTTGGTTTAATCATAAGACGGAAGACCGTGGGTATTTCCAGTTACTGAATAATTTGGTTGATTTCTAAAAAAATAGTTTATGTATCAAATATGCGTATTCAATTTACCATTTTCTTCATGTGTCATATACAAATATAGTGTCCATATTTGTCCCCAATATGTTACATACCAGGGGATGCCACGCTCGGCATTGCCTTGTTTGAACTGTAAAATGTGTGCACTAGTCTGAATAATCACCCATAATTATGCCCATGTTTACTGATCTATCTTAAAGGTAAGGTAATGGGTTCGTTGATCCCTTTTATTCAAAAAGAGCTCTTTCCAGGAGAATATCATAATAATATAGACTAAAGGAAGGATGTGGGGAAAGCAACAAATGCGGCAAAATATGACATATAGAAAACAAAATGTTTATGGAGTAAACATTCGTGTGACAACAACTCAGACGATACATAAAAAATCAGAATAATGAAGAAAAAGTTGGTTACCCTATATACGTGTACCTGCAGTGTTGGTAAACGAGGTGCGTTTATGATTTTTATTATGTTATTTGATATGAAAAATTGACAAAAAATAATATTTTATTTGTAAAAGTAAATCCTGAGCCTGTAATAGATGCTCTTCTTGTTCCATTTGAATTAATAGAAACAACGCTGTCGACTTTCTTGTTCTCATAGAATCATATGATATGAGGTCCATGTTTTGTGAACGTCTTTCTTAACTGTCATATTAGACTGACCAGTGCATATCGCGCATGGCACTTTAAATGAATTTAAGCGCGAAAATTAACTTACATTTAGCTGGATTTATTGCCGTCGTAGTTCCATCTTGTCACCTTCGTACTTTTATTCGATGGCATCACGACGGGATTACGAGGTCTTCACGAAGTCGTGTTGCCATCGTAAGACCTTCGGTTAGCTTCGTGATTCATTCGTGTAGACATCGTAATGTCAAAACTGCCCGATGGAAACGATGGAAACACGAATGCAATACGATGTTCAAAGATGCATTCCCGGTGACATTACGATGGTGAGGATGGTGATACGAACTCAATACGAAACATAAACATCGGACGCACCTTCGGGGATTTTTTAACATGTTAAAAAATTTAGAACCCTTCCCGAAGTTGTCCCCGAAGGCTAGAAAAAGTGGCCGATGGTTCTACGATGGTTAAAGATGACACTACGAATGGCCCGATCTGGATACGATCAGTCCCGATTTTGAAAATTTCCATAATCGTGTTGCCATCGGCGTAAAAATCGGGACAGTGTGACGCGGGCATTATGGATATATTATTGGGAATTATCGGTTACTCAAAAACAAGGGAGTATAACATGTTTGCCAAAAGATAATAAACCAAGACATTTTCTTAAAAACTGGCGACCTATATCATTATTAAATACTGTTTACAGAATTGGTTCAGGTGTAATACCACCATAGATTTTCCCCTATTAGTCTTTGTTAAATTTGCACTTTTCAAAAAAATGTGCAGAATTTATCCTTGTTTCAAATAAAGAAATACTTGGCATGAGTAAAGTTTTAACCTGTCCAGTTCTATAGAAAAAAAATTCACATAACATTTCATTGCATATAAGAAAATAACCATCATTGGAAGTTAACCAATCAAATTTCTCCCCTTATTGTATCTGTGTACAAGGTTTAGTCACCATGTAACCTCAAGATTACAAAATTTTCTATAGAAATCCCAAATAAAAAATAATGGTGTTTTGAAATACCCAAGACATATGTTTATGACACAGAAATGGTTTTACTGCAATAAAATGTAGGATTAATTACCTACAACTGTCAAATTCAGGGGAATATTTTTTTCGACCTACTTTCGTATACAACCGGATGTGACGTACCATGATTTGGTGATATTACACCTTCAGGAGTTATAGCTAGTAGATTTAAAAAAGTGTTATGTAATTATGTAAACTGATTGATCTTGATCAGACTGGTTTTATTAGTGGGTGCTATATTGGGGTTAATATCAGATTAATCTATGACATTTTACAATTTACTGAAGAAAATGACATACCTGTTTTATTACTTTTGATTGACTTTGAAAAAGCTTTTGATACTATTTCTTGGGATTTTCTTAATAGTGTTTTAGATTTTCAAAATTTTGGAGAATACATTATAAACTGGGTTAAAGTGTTCTACAAAAATATTTCATTTGCTGTTAATCAAGGAGGTAATCTTTCAGATTTTTTTAAGGTAGGACGTGGTTGCCGTCAAGGTGATCCTTTATCACCTTATCTATTTTTACTGTGTGCAGAAATTTTAGAAATCAGAATTCGTGGAAATAAAAAAAATTGAATAAATGTGACGAGAGTAGAACATAAGTTGTCACAGTTTGCCGATGATACATCATTAATTTTAGACGGAAGTGAACAGTCTCATTAATTGAATTAGAATGGTATGCTAAACTTTCAGGGCTTAATATTAATTTCACAAAAATGCAAGTAGTTTGGATTGGGAACAAAAAGTATAGTAATGATGTTTTATGTCTTGAAAAAAACTATCCTGGGGTAAAACAGATTTCACTTTACTGGGAATCCATTTTGATGTAGATTGAGATAAAATTGTTGATATAATTGAGCAGAGACTTCTGGTCACAAAGAAATTAATTAAAACTTGGTCAAGAAGAAATCTTACTGTTATTGGTAAAATAACTGTGGTAAAAACTTTAATTCTACCTGTCTTAAATCATTTAATAAACTCATTACAAAATCCTAGTGATGTGATTATAAAAAAGATGAATTTAATTTGTTTGTATATACATTGAACGAGAAATATATGTGAAGTATACAATTTTCTGACGTCACACACGCGAATCAATGAATGTGTTTGTAGATAGATGTTTTTGTGTTCTGTTAAATTGTTCCTGTTAAAATTGTTACACGATGATGACAGCTGTACCCATATTTTGACTATTTTATTTATTATGTCTGTTTAGTTCACGCATCATTGTAAATATAATGGAATTTGATGAGACTGTCATCAAAGTGAAAGGTTTGGCGCTTTAAAACCAGGTTTAATCTATCATTTTCTACATTTGAAAATGCCTGTACCAAGTCAGGAATATGACAGTTCTTGTCCATTCGTTTTTGATGTGTTTTGTCATTTGATTTTGCCATGTGATTATGGACTTTCGGATTGGATTTTCCTCTGAGGTCAGTTTTTTTGTGATTTTACTTTTTGCTACACCTTTATTTGGCTTTCACCTGTGCACAGGATAAAGAAAGAAATATTACAAAAAATTATTGTGAGGGAGGTTTAAAATTGAACAATCTTAACCTATTTATCATAGCTTTGAAGTCAACATGGGTTAGAAAACTATTTCGTTCAGAATGTAAATGGAAAAATGTATTTTTGTCAACAGTAAATAGAGATAGACTATTCACATGTGGAAACGGATATTTATCCCAAATTAAAAATAATGTGAAAAACAAATTTTGGAAGGATGTTATTGATGCATGGGATATGATTGTGACTAATGAAGAAACCCATACATGGGATTATTTTTTGTCAAGATCATTGTGGTTCAGTTGATGTATAAAAATTGGTAATAAACCAGCTTTTTATGTAGAATGGTTTAACAAAGGTTTTTGTTCCATAAATGACATTATGTCTGAAACTGGAAAATTTCTCTCCATTGCCCAGTTAAAAGAAAATTTTGATATTGAAGAAAATGCAATAAAATATAACAGTATTATTTCTGCTGTTAAAAAAGCAGCAAAAATTATGCTGTTGATTATAAGTTATTGACTCCATTTATTCCATCCTTTTTGAAAATTATGTTGAGAAGCTCAAGAGGAACAAAAGATATGTATTCAATACTAATCAAGAATAATATTATATCAAATGGGCAAAGAAAATGGGATAAATTATAAATTGTGAAAAAGGGGAATGGAATTTTTTTTATAGAATACCTTTTGTAGTGACAAATAATACCAAATTGCAATGGTTACAGTATAGAATCAATCAGCGTATTTTAGGCACAAACAAACTATTGTATAAAATAAAAATAACGGATAACCCAAATTGTACATTTTGTCAAAAAGAAGATGAAACAATTGAACACTTGTTTTGGAATTGTCAGATTGTACAAATAAAGGCAACAGTAGTATACCGCTGTTCAAACTCATAAATCCATGGACAAAAAACAAAATCGGACTAACAAACTAAAACTGAGGGAAACGCATTAAATATAAGAGGAGAACAACGACATAACACTACAATGTAACACACACAGAAACGGACCAAGCATCAGACAAAATCCCACGAGAAAAACAAATATAACATCAAAACCAAATACATGAATTTGGGATAGACAAGTACCGTGACACGTCTTATCGCAATGTGAATGTACAAATATTTTTAAATGAAACTAACATTGGTTTCTTTCAAATGGTATAAGTACTGTAAATTCAGAAATTAATGCGAGGTTTTTATTATTGCGAAAAATGCGACTGAGTTGTAAACGCAATAATTTAAACTCGCATTTTGAAATATTTTATATGAATTTGACAGGATTTTTCTCAGTATTCTCTATACTATTCTAAATTGTATTTTTGGAGATATCTCAAAAGCTTTTAGTAGAAATGTGACCAACCTGATTTTTCTGCATATCAGACATTATATTTTTAGTTGTAAATGCTTACAAGAAGACTTACATTATTTGGAGTGCAAAAGAAAATACAGGATCTTTACTGTATTGAGAAACACATTGCTGTTACAAAACAAGAAACTTGAAATTTTTGATTAAATGTGGAGTACTTTCACTATATTATTTGACACTTAAATAAATAAATGTACAAACATATAGAAGCAAACTTTTATGTTTAAATATGACAGAAATAGGATAGGATGTTTAAATTAAAATTCATCTAGGCAAAACTTTTTTTCTTTTTTCTTTTTTTTTTCTCTAATTATCAGTTCTCTTAAATATCGGGTCTATAATGCAGAACTCACTATGATTTTTGTATCGATTTTTTTCTTTTTCTACTTCAAACATATTTTTTTTATATATAAATCTGTATGTTTTGTTATTAAAAATAAAGTAAATTTTAAGCTATTTAGATTGTTAAGAAACATCCAAATTGTTATTTATGTTATGGTATATATTTTTATTTTATTATGTCATTATAATGTGTAAATTACCAACACATACTAATATCTGCATTTATATGTTATTTACTAATGTTAACGAGGCCGGGATAAGGTACCGGTATTCGATGTAATGAGCTAACAAATGTACAGATTTCAATAAAATATGATAACAAAACAAAATAAATATGATGGTTGCGACCAGCGTAAAGAACTGTTTAGCCCTCTGGAGTATCTGAAAAGGGGGGTTTCGTGTTGCACATTCTTTTGTATTCTGTGTAGCGTTTTCTTGTGGGTTGTTTCTTATCTGCTTGTTTTTTTTTTGTTATGCTGATATAAAATAAGGAGATGTGGTATGATTTCTTTGTCGCACCATTGCTGCCACGCCTGCGTATAAATATTCATATCTCCTAGTTTAGAATATTCCCTATCGTGATTTCATTGATAGAGAATTGTGTCTTACAAGGAATCTTTTTAAACAAGAGTTCCAATTTGTAACGTTAAATCATCCCTTCAAAAACTTTACGGACGACATCAGGAGTTTGGGTTAACCATTATAAAATATGTCGACTTATACATTCCAATTGTTGCAACCACAATTTCGTCCTCTTTTCATCGATGATTACATCGTCGAATATTACCGAAGTTAAACTTACACAAACAACACTACGCGTGACGCATGTGGAGCAGAAGTTTATCCTTCCGAAGCAGCTGAGATAACCCCTTGTTGTTTTTGTAGGGGTTTATGTTACTCAATCTATTTTTTTCTAAGTTGATTTGTTATTGAGTAGTCAGTTTGTCCTTGAGTTGGAGTATCCCTTTAGTAACACCAAGTTTCCTAAATATCTCTTTATTTTTTACATTAACCATCTTAACGCAAAAGACCAAATGAATTCATTAGGTTCAAAATGTTTAAAAAAATTTCAATTTTCCTTGGAGTTCGGTATTTTTGTTATTCTACTTTAATATATCAATTCAAACATTTCAAACATTTCAGAGACAATTATCACAACAAATTATTTAAGGAAAACATCATCAAATGTTCAACATCTGCGCATAAGGAATGAAGAGGCAAACCAGTTTGCATCAGCTCGATTTTTTTGATTTTTTTCAGATTAATTGCCCTTTAATGATGTTTGTTACCGATCTAATCAGAGAAAAAAAAAGAAAGAAAAAAAAACCAACAGTGTACAATCACAATATTTTAAACTTGAGACTGAGCAAATGCAAACCCAACAAAAACTTACCTGTGAGTTCATGTCCTCCGGAAGGGTAAAACGATCCTACTTAACATGTGGTACCAGTCGTGTTGCTCATGTAATTTATAACTTGGTATTAAGTCACATTCGTGGAAAAGAGGATGTGAAAACTGATTGTGAGTACCATAAATGGAACATATTAGTTGTCATCGGTGAAACTAATATTATATTATGATCACCCAACGCGTGAAAGCGTCCGTAAATTGTTTCGACGGGGTGACTTTAACTTCAACACTTGGAACCCTTAGGTTAATATACACATCTCTATAACATGCCATTGCTATTTATCTTAAATCTTATTGGTATTTCATTTTAGTAATGATAATGAATGGTTATGTCAAAGGAGGATTTTAAGTAACCCAATGATGCTGAAGATTGGTCATCAAACTAAGCATTTAGAAGAAGTATGTCATCTGTTGTAAAATCGTGAGATAATAGTTCAATAATGGTGAAACTGTTTCACTTTAATTATTAAAGTTTATCGGTCAAAATTCCTGACGAGAAACTAATTCGCATGTAAAACACATTTCAGAGTAATATTCCGAGAAAATTATTACCAGTGATTAAATGGACGATATATGTTTGTAAAAAGAGCGGCTGACATTGATGAAAAAAACATCAAACAATAAAACATATCGGACGTCTGATTTATTCATTCCTCATTCGTTACAACAGCAACAAAAAAAACCGCAACGTACAGATCTGAGAGTACTCACAAACAAGTTCAAAGTCAAACACAACTAATAAAAAAAAATTATGTATCTAAAACTAAAATATCAATCAGTACACTTCCAACAATGGATTTAGTGGAAATACATCATTAACAGTCAGAGAAAATTTACAAAGGAATACGAATACGAATACGAATTTGTTTATTATAGTGACGTGACATTGTGTATATATACAGTATAATAATAATATTTGTCAATACAATGTTTGTACACCCGGCACATTGGACCTATAAGTCACTTAAAAAATATAAATCTTAAAATCATTTCATATTAAAGTCCTGTAGTTCAGTTATTTACATAAATGACTTGTCTGCGTTTGGTAAATGCTTGTAAAATATATATAGCTGTTCTTCTTAGCAAATAAATAAAAAATTGTATTAATTGTTCACATTGTGGCAGTGATAAAAATGTTTCTTTGCCTGGTATGGTTGAGTAAAGTTCATTTCGGAGTTCATTATATAGATCACAGTTAATAAGGAATGAATTTCCCTTTCAATTTCATTTTTGCTACACATTTTACAAAGTCTGCTGTCCTCAGATTCGGCACTAAACCGTCCTGCATCAATTCTTAGAGGTAGAATGCTACATCTAACTTGAGCTAACATCGACCGTTCGTTGCGTTGTAGGTTAAGGTTCACGTATGCTTCAGCAGAGAAATTATTTTTGGAAAGTTTTATATGTTTACAGTTTTGGATATTTATCTAAGTTTTTAAACCAATCAAGACTATGCTGTTCAAGTAGTGCTGATTTTGCGTTATTTGTATCACAACTCTTCCTATTCTGAAAAGTTTCCATTACTCCAATGTTTGTCATTATAGTTTTTCTGCTGACCAATTGTTTGAGCATATGCTATAGTCCCATTGAAAGATACGTTTGCAAACCCTAGAATTATCCATTTTCAATAGTCTATTCCAGTAGCTTATCATGTTACGACATCGTCGTTCTTTAGAAGGTAGCCATCCGATATCCCCTTCTATTGCTAGTTTTGGTGAAAATTTCATCTTCACCCCTTGGAATTCTTGGTATAATGCTTCCTTGTGAGTAGCAATCCTTTATCAAGAAAATCATGATAGGAAATACAAGCTCTGGAATATCGTTTCATCTGGGAGATAAGCACTTACCAATGATTGTGGAGCTAATCATTTTCAAAATTGTGTAATGTTTCAGATTACCTTAAAAACATTGGCAAATGCAGTAGAAGACTATACCGTAAATGGATTTGGGAGATTTGAAGTTGAACCAATCACAAGAGATTTCGCAATAAATGGTAAATTAAATAAAAAAAAAATATTTTTCAACTATTTCCATTAAGATCGGGGGAAAAAACCAATAATGTTCAAAGGTACCAGATTTATAATTTGATACTTTAACAAAGCACAGTGAATGTCGGCGGCCAGCTGAAAGACGCCTCCGGGTGCGGGAGTTTCTCGCTACATTGAAGACCAATTAGTGGCCTTCGGTGTCACTTTGCCACATTCCCCATTTCTATTCTCAATTTTACTAAATAAAATATCTCAGTTTATATCAGATTAATACCGAGTTACAAACAAGAGCAAATGCATATGTTGTGTGCAAATTGTTATATTGTGAAATGATAATTTATATAGACTCAGTTGTGTACAATAGTTATCAAAGGTATCAGACTTGTAATTTGATACGCCAGACGCGCGCTTTCGCCTACATAAAGACTCATCAGTGACGGTTAGACAAGTATTTACGAACAAGTATTTTGTAAACTTCATATATAACATATTTTTTGTTTATACTCAAATACCACATGAAAGAAGCAATATAGCTACGACATACATTTATATAAAAAAATCTTAAGTATGATTTTTTTTCAATCATTAATGGAAGTGAAATAGTGAAATAAAATATCGCTTTCAGCAGCTAGAATAGTTCAATTTTGTCAAAATAAGCTAAGAAACATTGATGATGAATTATTCACTTATCTATTTATATCTATATTTATGTTTATATCGCTTATATGGCAATCGGAGGTAAACTCGACAGTTAATTACTCGTAGATGGCGTCGAGACTAAAATACACACGAAACGGAGCAACATTTTATCGAGCTCATGCGCGGATTATTGCTTATTTAAGACTTTTTATTATTTGAATAAATGTTTTTCATTGTTGTAAATCAAATATGAGAATTTGAGTCAAATCGGTGAACATTAATTTGACAACTAGTGCCCCTTTAAGAAAAATTTATGACCAATGCACACATGGCAAATATATAAAACCGTTGCATGCTATGTGCATCGACAATACAATTTAAAGAAGTTTTAACATGTTGTTATAGATATGTTTGTCCCTTTTATTAATACAGTCGATTCCACTTAATTGCATACCGCCTAATAGCATAATTCGGTTAATTGCATACTTTTCTCCTGCACAAAACTATTTCCCATTCATCTAATGTTAAATTGTACGGTTATATGCATAGCCTCACAAGTGGCATTTCGGTTAAGGATTATGTACCCTTGTGTTGATTCAATGCTAAACATATGGAAATTTTATAGAAAATCTACAGCATTTATCCTTGTACTCTCATATTTGGCAATTTCATGACTGATAGATATAAGATTTTTGCCTGTAGTGCTAGCATTGATTTTATTAAGGTTTATGTACCCTTCTGTAGCCATTTTTGTACGAACTTTTCAAACTTCAATTGTATCAAAACTACAGATATAATGAATAATAGAGATAGGCCATTTTGTACATATTCCAAGGGGAAACTTGATGCAAAGCATTATTTTTTACTGTTCCAGTGCATTTAATAGAAAAAGAGGACTTTGTGGCAAATAAATCAAGATTTTTATAGAAAATCCACAGCCTTGATCCTTGTACTCTCATATTTGGCAATTTGATGACTGATAGATATAGGATTATTGCATGCAGTGCTAGCATTGATTTCCTTAAAACAAGTTTATAAATGTAGTTATTGGTTAAGACAAGTATAAATATGGCCAAAATCAAGTACACCTTTTAGGGTGCGTTCGACTTTAGTGACTCAGCACGAGGTGTTTTGGAATTTACAGGTTACTTAGAACTTTTTGTAAAAAATAAACACTAGCACATCATAGAAAATAAAGTGAGTAATTTATGTTTCAAATTTTATAACAAAAATCTCTGTATTAAAGGCTGTGGATTTTCTATAAAAATCTTGATTTATTTGCCACAAAGTCCTCTTTTTGTATCAAATGCAATGAAACAGTAAAAATTAATGCTTTGCATCAAGTTTCCCCTTGGAACATGTACTAAATCGCCTATCTCTATTATTTATTATATCTTTAGTTTTGATACAATTGAGGTTTGAAAAATTCGTACAAAAATGGCTACAGAAGGGTACATAAACCTTAATGTAGCTATTGTTTAAAACAAATTAAAATATGGACCAAATCAAGTACACCTGTTAGGGTGCGCTCGACTTTAGTGACTTAGCACAAGGTATTTTGGAATTTACAGGTTGCTTAGAACTTTTTTCAAAAAATAAACACTAGCACATTATAGAACAGCAAGTGAGTAATCTATGTTTCAAACTTTATAACAAAAAACTCTGTTTTAAAGGCTGTGGATTTTCTATAAAAATCTTGGTTTATTTGCCACAAAGTACTCTTTTTCTATTAAATGCAATGAAACAATAAATAATGCTTTGCATCAAGTTTCCCCTTGGTATATGTACAAAATGGCCTATCTCTATTATTCATTACATCTGTAGTTTTGATACAATTGAAGTTTGAAAAATTCTTTCAAAAATGGCTACAGAAGGGGTCATAAACCTGCATAGAAAATAATCGCCAGCTAAATATGCTTAGTTAAATCTGACGAAATTTTTGACCGGAAACGGCAATATTATTCTTGAATGCATCACAGTTTTTGATATTTCACATTTACTTCTGTGTTATTTAAATAAAGTTTAAAACAGGTTCTTTCGAGTTTACATGATTATAAAAAAGGGCTCGATGTGTACACAGGTAAAGTTTCCCATATTCTATTTTAAGCCTCGAGGTCATAAAAATGTCAATCAGCTGATATAATTTTTTTTTATTTTTAGCATTCGGAAGTGTTTTGTATGGAAATTCATTTGAATCAACATTTACACAGAATGGGAAGACAATGCAGGAATTTGCAGAGAAGGCAAAGTATGGTATTTTTACCTATTTTTAGTTTGGGAACCGATTAAGAAAAGCGGAATTTTGCATGCATGTCAGATAAATGTGTTCCTCTAACATTTATGTGTTCGATGATTTTTATTTTTCCATCTGGTGTTAGTGTTGGATTGTTTTACCAAATTTTATTATACTTTCAATTTCTTTCATTCTTGGATAATAATTTAAAAATAAAATTTCGTGCATATTGACTGAAATGTTTATACTATCAGATTATTACATGGCATTTTTCATATCGCATGTATTATCAGCCCTAGGTTCAATATCAGCCCAAGAGCCGCATGGCTCGAGGGCTGATATTGACAGAGGGCTGATAATACATGCGATATGAAAAATGACATGTTATGATCTTTTTATCATATGCTTCAACAGTAGAGAAAAATAACAGATTCATATATTGATCCTTTTACGTGGTTCCCGAAGTTTAAAGAGTAAAAAAGTTCACGGCCGTCGGGCCAAAAATTTGATACATTCAATATGAAAATCTTTCCGAGTAACATATGCCTCAACAGAGAGAGAGAAAAAAATAATTTTAATATGGACGAATCGACAAAAAAATAATTCAACAAGATACATAATGATCATTGTTTGGAAAAGTCAACTTTTTAAAGAAACTTTCTAAACTATGTTTCAGAAAAACTTAAAAAATGCATTTATTAAATAATTGTTTGTTTTTTGTTTTTTTGTTTTTTTGTTTATTATTTTAAACAATATACTTTCCAGTATCCAAATAATTGTTTTGTACACTGCTTTGTAATGTTTTTCACTGAAAACGTAGCATTGAGGTGTATTTTCCGGAATTAGCCGAGTATTACCGGAATGCCATGTGATAACGTTACGGAAAGGCATGTGATAACAATCGAAGCATGTGATAAACTTTTCATATCAGCCCGCTAAGCACCAATTCGAAAAATATGGAATTTACGTCAATTTAATGCTATTATCATACGGTAAAATTAATTTGTTATTTAGTCTAAGTATATGATAACTAGTTATATCAACCTTCAGGAATCCAATTATAATTCACAATTTTCACACATTACGTCTTAAGTTTATTTATTTTTTGGCTTATACAGCACCTCTGTTTTCTCCAGGTTATTTGCTACCAGACTTTTTTGCAGTCAGTGAAGAGATCAAATAGAGATTTGGGCGTACTACCAAGAATTAGTGTGTCATTTTTGTATTTAAAAATTAAACATTCTGTATCATCTTTCATCATTTCATTCCTTTTGATATTATATAATTTGGAGAAAAAACTATTCTTGTTTGTCTACTCTTTTAGAAATAACTTTGACGATGCTAAGAAGTTATTAATGACACCAGAATGCATAATGAAGATGCACCCAGCATGGAAACGTCACAACAATAGATGGAATTTTCTGCTGAAAACAAGTTGGTATAAATCTTATGATCTTACTCCATGGGAAGCTAACAATGCACCATTGATCAAGTTGCTTTAAACAGAAATTCAAACATGAAATAATGTAAACATTAAAAATCAATATACATTCAGTGTTTCATATTATGTCTTTCCAAATACAGACGATCAACAGAAGAAATTTGGTACGATAATAATTCATTCTTACATGTATATTAGTGATAACATTAATGATACGGTTTTACTGCACTCGATGCAAATTTCGACAAATAATGCATCTTTAGTGATGACGGAGGCAAAAATATTTTTTAAGAATTTCATAGCTTATCACAAAATTGAAGAGCTGACAAAACAAAACAAGGACAAACAGTATAACTGAATCATTTATTGAAAAAAAACACCAGTTATGCAAAAAAGTTTTGTTTGATTGTTAAAACATTGTTTCTTTCATTGAATTTTCCATTCTAATGAGGTTTATAGCATAGTTCACAGTGTATTTATTTAGAATATAGAAAGTGCTCTCGACAAATGAAACTGTATGATCTAAAGCTGAGTTCACACGTAATTCGAATTCGATTCGCATCAACTAATTCGAATTAGTTTAATTCGCATTCGAAACGTTTTACGTCCTAACGTCAATTCTTTACTGTCCAAACGACGTTAGCTTTTAAGAGAGTGTCCATGGAAAAACCAGGCAGTGGATGGCACATGACATATTTTGTTTTCAAAATTTTGTTCATCTATTTCATATCACAAATTCATTCTTTCTCAAAGTTAAATTTTGTTTTTTTTTATTAACTGCAACAAATAAAGACAACAAATAAAGAGAAAAAAAATACATAGAAAGCACTCATAATTCATTGAAAAGGAGAGATAACTCTTCATTTTGTACAACATTTTGTTGCATTGTTAGTGAACTTTAAAATCATTTTCTGAGTCATCCACTGTTGATTCAAAAATATCTTTGACATATATATATCCTTTGTATGATATAAACATTGTATTGGAACCAAAAATTCAGTGGGGAAAAAATTATGTTGTGCCACCCATATCATAGGATTTGCCTGATATTTACTTGGATAGCCTCTTAATTCGTATTAACAAAAACGTGTTTCTAATGCGAATTGACTAATTCGAACTAGTTAATTCGAATCAACTCGAATTAAAAAAAAGGAGAGGTTGTGAACGCGATAAGCGAATTCGATTCGCATTCGATTCGAATTCAATTCGAATTAAATGTCCGTGTGAACGAGGCATAATGTTTCTTGTTTGTGAAAACGAATGTACATCATGTTCCTTTTGTTTATGCCAACCATGGAAATATTACAGTGGTATCTTTTGGCTCTCTTTCACATGGTATAACGTGTTTCGAGGGGAAAATCTGTTTAGGTAAGGGTTCTCTCACCGTAACTAAAATAAGAAAATGGAAGTGTTAACGCCAGTAAGCAGAGAAAACATAACACATGTGATCGTTAGAAAGGCACATTTAATAATGATCGTGAGGCGGTAAACAGTAAAGGGAAATAACCCATCAATCATACATGTATAATCATGACACATGGAGTAATCTTCATTTGTTTTCCCTCAATGTAACACTAAAGGACCAACTGAAATATGATATACTTAGTTTAATTTTAATTCAATTGAACCGGCTGCGTTAAGACGACAATGTTGAAGGTTCTGTTCGCCACATAACAAATAATACTCGATGAATTAGCGAACTAAGTTTATTGCAAATAATAAAAAAATTCGTTTTCTCTTTTTATTCCATAGGCTAACCCGAGATGATCGTTGATTAATGCAAATAAAAACTTTTCATTACAGCTATGGATATGATTGAAAGGCATTCAAACGACACATCTGATTGTAGTATTCTGTCACATTTGTTGCAGAACAGAAAACTTAACGATAAAGAAATCTACATTAACTTGACAGATTTACTTGTTGCCAGCATAGACACAGTAAGTTTAAAATAATGGAACCATCCAACCAATGTTTTTACTTTCTTAACTTATTTACCCGGTCACGTCCACAATGTGATTTTGTTAGATGTATTTCTATGTGTACCCTACTGATGAGGTTTTTCTAAACTGATTTGTATAGTTTGTTCTTATGTTATACTGTTACACTATTGTCCAAGGTTATAGAGAGGATTGGAATACCGCTAACATGTTTAACACCACCCCATTATGTGTGTATGTACCTTTCCAAGGTCAAGAACCTGCAATTTAGTGATTATTGTTTGTTATACTAGGTTACATATTTGTTTTTCGTATATTTTTTTTGTACATAAATTTGGCCGTTAGTTTTCACGTTTGAATTGTTTTACATTCGTCATTTCGGGGCCTCTTACAACTGAATATGCAGTATGGGCTTTCCTCATTGTTAAAGGCCATTTGGTGACCTATATTTGTCAATAACTGTTTCAGTCTTTGAAAGAGATGTATTATTTGCAACCACATCTTATCTTTTTTATATTCAGACATTAAGGATATTGTAAATGTGAGTGACATAAGGCCTTTATTTTTCTTCTTTTATGTTTCAGACAAATACAACCTTACAATGGTGTCTCTATGAACTTGCATGTCATCCTGCTGCACAGAATACAATTATATCTGAAGCTGAAATGATATTGGAAGGACGATCAAGTTTGGAGAAGACTGACTTGGATAAATTAGAATTCCTCAGTGCTGTTCTTTGGGAAACGTTAAGGTTGAAACTCAAACTTTCGAATTGATTCTTTTTGAATTAAGACAAATATAAAACTAAAACGAAATTTGTTATGCTTCATATAATATCGATTCTTCATAAACGTCATACATTTCGAGCCGTTATCTAAAGTATACAATTGAAACTCACAATATAAAATGCCAGACACTTCTATTGATAGGCGCAAGTATGACAACTCTATGTGTACTATAATGCTATCTGTAAGGAATTTGTTTTCTCTTACGTCATAGCTATAAAAGTATAAAACAATACAGCGTGGTATAACCTTTTATTTAATCCGCAAAACAAGAAAATAATTGAAAAGAAATGTGTTGAATTTTGTTTTAACTTTTAAACTGGACACTAATAGTAGTATTGTTTTCTGGTTTCTTGCCATCTGATTAAAACGAGTACTTTCAATTTATTCTTTTAAATTTTTTGTTTGTAACTTATCTAAAAGCTGATAACATTACAAAAGGGGTCATGTTTGATTACCCTTTCCTTTATTATTTAGTATCAAACACCCAAAATGCTATAGGATAAACAGCGAGTTATGTATTGATATAGCTAGTAAATTCTACTATTTAAATTTCCGAAATCGATCAGATTTGATGGCATGTTCGAGATGTAAACAATTCTCATCTTAGCCAAATAGAAAGATTTCTGCTTCTTTTTTTTCATAACAAATAATAAGTGATAATAAAAATACCAAACTCCGACGGAAAGTCTCTTAATTATTTGCAAAATCAAAAGTTCAAACACATCATATGAAACAACATGTCTATTTATATAATTTCTTTTATCTTAAAGGTAACAATTACCTTAATAACGTTTTGTTTACTTTTCTAGAAATGCATTTTGTTTTAAAAATAACTTGTTATTTCTTTAAACAGTACTTTACCTTTTAAATCGAACCTGCTTTTGTTTGTAGATTGCACCCGGTTGGATTCTTTACAAGTCGCATAATAAAAGACTGCATGGAAGTGAAAGGTATTATGATACCACCTCAGGTAAATATATTGTTGTTCTACTGAACTATCTTTTACAGTTTATATAATACTACCAGTGTAATCATGAGAACCCATCCGTGATGAATTTTTTGTCATTAAAGAATCTTCAAACGTTAAATGTATTTACAATATTTCCAAACCCGGCACTATTTAACCTCTGACATGCTATTCAGTCATTTGTAGACTGCATATTGACTTGGAGAGGTATTGTTGATTACTGTTTATATATTATAAGGGGCTTTTCTAAGGTACTTTGTCGTTTTCGATATAGTAAATGAAAAAAAAAATTGATTGATATCGTTAAGGTGATTATATATTCTTGCCTTTACAAATATTCGACTTTGATCGCTCCTGATAAAGGTAAATCCAGAAAAAGCGCTTCAGACGCATGCAATTTATAATGTGTTGTTTTCATAATTTACAGCACTGGATCGATACCACTATCAGTCCCCGAGGGTATCACGGCTCAGAATTTGATGCGACTGCCATAATCAAGAGTTCAAAATGGTAAATTTTACGGACGCCATCACGAGTTGGTTAACCGTTATGGAATATCCGTTTCACAGATGATATCAGATATTTTCCTTATGTCGTAACTCCAATCCAGTTCCCTTCTCACCAATGTGACTTACCTAATTAGACTATTTACCTGGTTTGTAATAAAATGATCTACATGAAGGGTGCCACATGTGGAGCAGGATCTGCTAACCCTTCCGGAGCATCTGAGATCAATTTAAGTTTTGGTAGGGTTCGTGTTGCTAAGTCTTTAGTTTTCTATGTTGTGTTTTGTGTTCTATTATTTGTCTGTTTGTCTTTTTCTTTTTTAGCCATGGCATTTTCAGTTTATTTTCGATCTATGAGTTTGACCGTCCCTCTGGTATCTTTCGTTCCTCTTTCATATAAGTGAGTCAAAGTGAGAGGTTTAGCTAGCTATATAACCAGGTTTAATCCACCTTTTTTACATAAGAAAATGCCTGTACCAAGTCAGAAATATGACAGTTGTTATCCATTCTTCTTTCTATACTGCGCGGGGCTCCTCTGGAGCATTATCGCATTCTTTTGGTGTGTTTAAGCTTTTGATATTGTCTTTTGTTTAGGGACTTTCTGTTTTAAATTCTCCTCGGAGTTCAGCATTTTAGTAATTTTACTTTCCAGCAGTCAGTTCTTCTGAATTGATATGATTGATTGCAAACCTTTTAGAAATTGTCCGTTTAAATTTGTGAAACTATATGAAACTAGGGTTTTAACTTTTCGACCCGATGGTATCACCAGCCCAGTAGTCATCACTCCGGATTGACACGAATATCAATTATATGGTCATTTTTATAATTTTCCTGTCACAAAACTTTGAATTTTTCGAAAAACTAAGGATTTTCTTATCCCAGGAATAGAAAATCTTAGCCGTATTTGGCACAACTTTTTGGAATTGTGTGTCCTCAATGCTCTTCAACTTTGTTCATGTTTGGCTTTATAACTATTTTGATCTGCTCACTGATGAGTGTTATGTAGACAAAACGCGCGTCTGGCATATTAAATTATAATCCTGGTACCTTTGATAACTATTAACTCACCAATCATTGACTCTAAAAGACTGGACATGTGCAAAATATTAGGGAAGCGTTTACTAGATTTTAGATAATTGGATATTCCAGTTCCGCATTATTGGCATAAATTATCTCAGTTATAATGTTTGGTATACACATTGTCAAGACTATGGTTGTTTCTTTTTTAGGTGTACATGAATACAGATTTTACTTTAAGGGTTGGAACGAGAAGGAGGGGGTATTATGTCACTTGATTGTGAATTGATATTTATTCAAGCAAAATATTTAACTATTAACTTTTCACAGTTTAACATTAACGATACATTTTTTTCTGCTATAGATGCGCATTTCGACAATCGTGTCTCTTTAGTGATGCTAGAGGACAAAATGCACACAGCGATTATTCTACATTTAATCATACCCTAATACAACAAGTATTTCAAAATAAGCAATGGCTAAAAGTTGGTAAATGCACTCATCAGTTTATAATTGTAATGTGATGGTGCCTTATGCCATAATACCCGTCTGCCAATCATTTTCATATGAAATACCTGCAACCTCGTTTAGTTCTGTCTGGTTAAACATTCAAGTAGGATTATCGACAAGCCTGATATATGGTGAATCTATGATGGTCCAGTTGTCTTTTACAAATCACAGATACAAGATTTAAAATGGTGCAATAAAATTCAAATTTATATACACATTTATTGTTTAATTATGACATGTCAATGAGAAATAATTGTTATATGTCTATACATTCCATATGTTTGCTAAGATTGCATGGGGAAGAAATTTTTCTAAGCCTCTTTAGTCAAAACAACAAATTGTGCTCTGGTTTGCTGAATCAAAAACAGTTTAGAATTTCAGTTGCAAGAAACACGCTTAGTAATGCGGGAAATGTAGAGCAAAATTTTTATCCGTTTTATTCACAATTGCCTCTGTTGTCCTTCAAATCGATTGTTTGTTCATTCGTTTATCATCAGCGCTAGGCATACGCAACTACTAGTAAAACTACAATCATCAGTTATAAATACTTTAACATTGTGCTCTTGTTTATTTAATTGTATTGTAGATAAATTTAGAAAATTTTTGAGTTTTTGGATTCCATCCCTTTATGTGTAAATGGCCTAAGATAGATTTTGGCTATTCATTTTATATCTCTTTTTGTTATATAGCATGCATTAATGCATTTATAAATCCTTGGCTTCAAATATTCTGGTTTGGGCATTTCTAATAGTAGACAGAACATGAAAAGTGCTTTAGACGCAGCAAATTCATAATATGAAATAAGCAGATGTGGTATGATTCCAATTGAAAAAATAAATAACATTGTCCAAACGACGTTCATTTAAGAAGTTATATGTCACCGTGCAGCTTTCAAAAATGGGCAAATGCCATTTGTTAATACATAAAAAGTGCGGTCTTAGTCTACACAAATCTAATCGTCTTATGATATTATTCATATTTGTGCATGTGATACATTAATTGTGCAAACCATGTGGTTCATTTCAGACCAATGTTGCTATTTCAATGTACGTAATGGCAAGAAATTCGGTTCTTTTCCCAAACCCAGACAAATTTGTACCAGAGAGATGGATGACTGATAATGCCAAAATAAAAAAGCTTAATCGTGATGTTTTCTTCGGTTTTGGACCAAGAATGTGCTTAGGTATATATTATAATATATGTTTAATATCAAATAACAAACTGTAAAATTCACATGCCCATTACCGAAAAAATATTTACGAAAATACCCTTTTCAAACGGAGAGGTTCGTCATGCAATCGTGTAATATGTTTAATGTTTTAATTGAGAATGTTCCTGGACTTTTATAATAGCAATACAGGATTGATATTTGGTGGGAGAGTGACTATAAAGTACGGAACTATATACACTATTTACCTACAGTTTTCAAGTATAATACGTTATATCCCTATCATAACTCCTGAAATTAAGGCAATTGTGCTGTAAGTACTTGTGTACTTTTATGGATTATCAAACTGCAAAGGAGTATGACAAGAGAGTTCTAAGAGTGAACTAAATCTTAAGCTATGTCATAGCTCACTTATTAACCAATATTTACAATATAAACAAATTATGCAAAGCTAGATATACAATTTTTTTCACTCTAAGACTGTTTTACCTTGCAATAATATTAAAACATTTGACTTCTCTACACTTTACATAAGTGTTCCCCATTCCAAAATAAAAGACAAATTGAAAGAGTTGGTATAGATTTGTTTCATAAAAAAAATGGCAAACGTAGATATAAGTATCTTGTATTAGATTCAAACGAAAAATTCTCTGAAACTGACATATCGGATGCTTGATTTCTTGATTGACAACATATTTGCTACGTTTTTCACGAGTTGATCGACCGTTATGAAATAACCGTTGCATAGATGATATCGGATATGTTCCTTATGTCGTAACTACAACCTTCATCCCTTTTAATGAATGTGACCTATAGAATTATTATACTATTTACCGGGTTTGTAATAACATGAGCAACACGACGGGTGCGACATGTGGAGCAGAATTTGCTCACCCTTCCGGAGCACATGAGATCACTACCAGTTTTTGGTGGGATTCGTGTTCCTTGGTGTTGTCAGTTAATTTTCGATCTATGAGTTTGACTGTCCCTCTGGTATATTTCTTCCCTCTTAAAAATGTCTAATACCATATGAAAATCACAGCACATCGACTTCATTAAAGTCTTAAAAGAAAGGTACATTTTGACTTGATACACATTTAAAAACATCTTGTCCAATAGTGTATGCAAACAATTTTGTTTGATGCAACCTTATACCAATGTTACCAACCAATATAAACGGAATGATGCCATCATTTTTAATTGAGGCCTGTCAAAGTCTGTAGATTTTGTATTCCACTATTTATGATTGTTCCTTTCAGGTAAAAAAATGGCTGAAATGGAAATGAAGCTCTTTATACTCAAATAAAGGCAACAGTAGTATACCGCTGTTCAAAACTGTGTCAAAGTAAGACACTCAAAGTTTAATGGTATTTATGTTGTATATATAACTAAAAACTAATACACAACAACATAATTATTTTCATGGCCTATATGGCATACATTTGATATTCAATTTACAATCAGTAGGGCGCGAAAGGCTTTATCGGCTAACAGTATCGCTTTGATATAATTTATGTCGCGTAATTTATTTTTTAAGACACGGTCAACCCGATTCGGAAAATAGGGGGTAGGGTGTTAGTACTGAGTTTATGAATTGACTGATGCTGCAAGTGTGTCATTTTCAAGGAAACAGCCTCTCTGGATTTGTGTAAATGGCGAAAACAACGTCTTTGCATTCAACCATCTGGTTATCAACGATGTAAGCTATCCTAACAAGGTGATACATATCTCTTAGCATTATCCCCATAAGAAGTTCTATCTTTTTGGAACAGTGGTCACTGTCGATTGATAACCTCTGGCTGTGTCTAGATCTAGAACTTCGACAACCTTCTAGTTCAATCTGCATGCTTTCGCGTAAAGATTCCATAGTTGCATTTTCTCCTTAAATCGATGATTCTTTGTGTTTTGTGTCTACTTCCGTAGAATTAAGCTCGTTTTTAACTCACCGAAAATACCGGGCTTACTTATCTGTTTGTACGCCAGACGTGCGTTTCGTTCACATGCCCTTGTTTCTGAAGAAAAAAACCAAATATTTTGTATATAAAGATTAAAACAAATCAGTGGGAAATGGTCCTCGTTACAGTTAGTTACAACCACTGGGTCTATTCCTCTGAGTGTGGATTGTTATTCTTCTCGGGTATCACCAGCCAAGAAGCAAATACTAGTACTTTGGAAGCGGATTTGCCATAGAAACACCGACTTTCGGTAGAAAATTGACAATTCTAGCTAGTCAATTAAAAATGGAATTAGTGTTGACTTATCTGATCAAATGATCTATGTTAGAAATGGGAAAATGAATAGAAAATGAGTAGTTTCGTCGACCAAATAAATCATTTCATTTTAAAACAAAAGAATGTAAGTTTTCCTTATGTTATGTTTGCTTATATATAAGTTAAGCAAATATTCATTGCAATGGTCACAAAGGACTAAAAAAACTCAGAACATTCTAATTTCATATTACCAAACTTGATCCAAATTATTTATCCATTAACCATAAACTTTATTGTTCTGATTGAAATCGTGACACGGTGATGACTGCTGTACTCATATTTTGACAATTTTACCTATTATGTCTGTTTTGTTCACCCATCGTTGTAAATATAATAGAATATGACGTGACTGTCATACAAGTGAGAGGTTTAGCGCTATAAAACCAGGTTTAATCCACCATTTTCTACATTTGAAAATGCTTGTACCAAGTCAGGAATATGACAGTTGTCCATTCGTTTGATGTGTTTTACCATTTGATTTTGCAATTTGATAATGGACATTCCGTTTTGAATTTTCCTCGGAGTTCTGTATTTTTGTGATTTTACTTTTTAAAAATACTTTGATATTTTAGTTTTGCCAACAGTTTGAATTTTCTACGGATGATGCTGAAATGGATCAAGTAGTGAAATTACTACTGACACCAAGCAGGCCAGTCAAAATCAACACGGTATTACGACATCTTACTGACTGAATTGACATTAATATTGGTATTACTACATTATATTCTTCTGCTTAAAAAATCAATTTCGTCAATTTCTTTAGTGTTTAATCTTATGATGCATTCTTAATGTTTTGTGTGTGTACATGTACATAAACTCAAGGTAAATAAATAAGTTAGCCAGACGTGCATTTCGTCTACAAGAGATCAGTGACACTAGAATAAAAAATGTCTAGGACAGTCCTGAAATCTTAATAGCTATGATTATTTTAGGACAACTTTCAAATTCCTTTACAGTCTGATTATGGTCCCTTTGTCTGTGATACTATGTATCTTATGATGCGTCCATGTAGAGCAAAGTCATTTTTTACAATGATTTAGATAATTGAGACAATACTTATATATAGGAATATAATCATCTCAATTCGAAGATGTCAACCACAGTCAGACCAGAGCCATACACATATAAGTGAAAAAGCATTACAGTTATATATTTATTCCATATTGATAAAACTTTAGTAAGTTTTTCTTTATGAATAGGATTTTGAATAAATAAGCATATTCACCTGAGGAAAAAGTATATTCACCGCGCAAAACGTCCCGTGCTTTTACGTGTATAATTTTGTTAAAAATACGTCCGATGTACAATTGGTTTTGGTAAATATATAAAAATAAATAACGAAATTTGTTTTACATGCACACGTATAAAAATTGCGGTTTTTATCCAACGCAATCAGGTTTTAACGTAGTTTTCAATTTAGACTTGTACATATATAAGTACGTCTGAGCCAGTGACAACTCTACAACAGATTTATCCATCGGATCACCAGCAGTGATGGTGATACATGGCTGAAGCCCAGGTGGTCGTGTGGTCTAGCAGGACGGCTACAGTGCAGGCGATTTGGTGTCACGATATAGCATGGGTTCAAATCCCGGCGAGGGAAGAACAAAAAATTTGCGAAAGCAAATTTACAGATCTAACATTGTTGGGTTGATGTTTAGACGAGTTGTATATATATACATATATATACATCTAAATTGAAAACAATGTTCAAACCTATGATTGTGTTGGATGAAAACTGCACTTTCTTATACGTGTGCATGCTTAACAAATTTCTTGGTATAGGGGTCTAAATACCCCACAAACATTTTTACATCATTTTTTTAAAATGAACAAAAAAGTGGAAAAGTATCTTTTAACAAAACGCATTTGACTAGCAGGTCGGACAACTGATGTTCAAAACTTCTTATAACCTGCTGACTACCATTGGTGATTGTCAAATAAACGGATCGCCAGATGAAACAAAATGGATCTTATTATTAGTATATTTCAAACTATGTTTATATATATATATATATGTTGTTTGTTTTGGAAAATAAAAATTTGATGCCTTGCCTTATCTGGGAAGAGTATATCTATATATGATTCTGGCCATGTAAATTTTTAAACTATGATACTTCTTACAATTTAATTTGTGCTTTTCATATTATATTCACAAAATTAAACAATATACCACAGTTTCTTCTTTAAAATTAGAAATTGATGCTGTATCTATTTTGAACTATGAATCTACTTACAATTTCTATCAATTGTGCAATTCATATAATAATCACAAACAACTATGGACACAACAAGCAAGCTTGATACAGCTCTGAATTTGGATTCTAATGAAATATTTGACAAAGCAGGTTTCTGAAAAATATATAAGAAGATGTGGTATGAGTGCCAATGAGACAAGTCACAATTTATGAAAGTATGAATTCATACGGAACATTAATCATTCTAATATGACGTGTTTTTTTCGCTTTGTGAATAAATGCATGCTCTAAATCCAATAAAATTTGTTTGCACATGCGTATATTGGCTACTGCAGAATAATAAATGTGATCAAATTGGCATGCATTTAATATATTTTATTAGCTAAAAAACCCTTCCAAACTCTTAAATGAAGCACATGTTGTTACTAATTCATTTATCTTGAATGTAATGTGTTGCATTTCGAAATTGACATATTTACGACAACCGTTCATGCCGGCTGTTCAAAACTCCTCCCTCTGAAAAATCACAGTGCCAGTCGTTTGCTACTTTACAAACAAAAACGGAAGGTTAATGGAAGAGCCTGCACAAACCTTCTACACTTATACACATCGGACATAGATATTGTCTTTATTGTCCTAATCAGAATCAAAATAATTGATGCAAGCTATAGTTTATTGTAGTTTTAACATGGGTAGGCATTACCACTATCGCTTGGGCAAAAAAAAATCACGAATATAATGCCTACTCATGTTAAAACTACATTAAAGTATAGCTTGCATCAATTATTTCTTAAACATGGTCTTGGTACCTTCCGATTAATTTATTTTTAGGAAAAGGACGAGACGTTCTCTGACATACCCCTTGTTCATCAACTTGCTTTCTGCTCATACACTGGTGACGTTTTACAAAGTATGAGTAGGAGCTGCAAGCTTTTAAATACCTAATAAGTTGGGAAATGTATATCCCATATGCAAGTGAAGTTGGTATATTGTTACTAAGGACGGATAAATTGATAATTGCAAAAATAAAAATCGTCTCGTTTGTCATAGATTCCGGTACTGAGATGACTGCATGTCAAATTCGAGATATAATTCTTAAAAGGATGTGACGGGAGCCGTGTCAGTTGTTTCCTTAATTTGCACTTCAGGGGGACATATTAATAGAACCCAATCAGAAAAGTTCGGAAACATCATCAATATATCGGAAAGTGAAATTAAATAACCTGGCTTCTTTGATTTTCTTGTTTTTGACAAGTGTCTGAAGAAACTCCAATTCATATGAAAGTAAGAAGACGTCAGCAATGAGAGGTGCACAATTCGTTCCCACAGGAATGCCGACAATTTGTTGAAAATGTCTTCGTCCAAATTTAACAATTATATTGTCGATTAGAAAAGCCACCATACTGATCCCTTGTTCTTTGTAAAGCATGTTTTACCCTTTTGTTTATTATTAACAAAATATGCCTTATGATATCCCAAAATTATAAATTTATAGCGTATGCTACCATTTTTATGTTGAAAGGCATTGTAAATCATTTCTTTTAGGCGATTTTTCAATTTCAAATGGGCAATGGTACGTTTTAATAAAAAGGTACAAACCTTCACCCTTATCTGAAACAATAGTGTAACATCAATACATACAAAGACACACTATGAAATATCAATTGAAATGGCTTAACTCAATCAAAAGACATAATTATTAACATTAGTTAGCATACACTGAACGAATAAATTTGATCGATGATACAATGTAAATACAAAATCAACAACATAAGGAGTGAATAAATAAAGGTAACAGTAGTATACCGATTTGAGATGTTAAACAATTAAAAAAAACAATACCCTTGAACAAAAAGTCGCCATATACAATAATATACACAGGTAAATGAAAATAATCTTGTTGTAAGGTATACAGTTTAAATGGACAAAAGAAATATTTTTACAAAATAAATAATTTTGATGTGCATAGTACGAACAAGTGCAAATTAACAGTAATACCAAACACTTAACAAAGACGAGATATAACCCTGAATAAGTAAACATTGAATAACTAAAAAAAGTAGTCTCGACTACTTTATAAAGCTTATAAATGTTTAAGGAATTTTAACTGCAGATTGTATATGTAATGTTAACTGGAAGAAAAACTACGTACATAATTAAGTAACACACAGAAAAACAGGAAATATACATGTTTACAAAATTTCCTTCTAGATACTAGGTTTCGATCATAAAAAAGCTTCTGTCCAAGTTTGGTAGAAATCCATGATAGTTTAAGAAAGTTATTACAATTTGAAAGATTCTAACCACAGAGTGAATCAAATGGTAACTGGCAGAAAACTAAGTCCATTTATAAGTAAACTACGAATATAAAACAGGATTTGTTTTTACAAAATTTATTTCTGGATATCATCTTATAATCATAAACAAACTGCTGTCCAAGTATAGTAGAAATCAAGTTGAAGGCTCGACAAAAATCATTACAAATAGTATCAACAGGTCAAATTTAAAACAAAGTACATTTGAGAGAAATAGACTGAATGTGGTTTAAGAACAACTTAAACATTTGAAATTAGACATTTATCTAGATGGTCCAATATCCAAATTCTAAATACATGGTTATAACATATACACTAAATTTGTATACTTTTCTAACGGGATGTATAAAGACACATCCACGTTCATTTTCTTCATAGAGGTAAACCCCTTACTATCCTACTGTCTGACGATACTTTATTTTTTGGATTGCACAAGTCATGTAGCCTTTGTCGTCCATGACGTAAACATACTTAATCCTTTGGATATGTTTTAGTCTCTGTTGCATGATTTTTTTTTAATTATTAATTGCTTTTTTGTCATTTAATGTTTACTTATATCTCCTCTCTCTATTTTCAATGTATACCAGCATTGATAAGTGTTTGGTATGACTATAAATTTTCACTTCTGTTCTCGTACCAAAAACAACAAAATTATTAACATACTATATAGGAAAATATCATTTCTATCGATCATCGCGGTGGGAAGTCGTCAAGAACACAGTATTATTTTATTTAGGGGTTCACTCTATACACGCAAATTTTCATTAGTCTTCACTTCAAGGTTAATCGAGCAAATTTGAGCAAATTTTATTAAATAATGCTCTTTACAGTATTTTTTACTTTACTACGGAATCATGAGGATCTTAAATCTGATCTTATTGCTGTGTCCACAATTATTATTCTACGTATTTCACCTGTATCGGTTTGGACAATTCCATGGGTGAGGGTCTAAAACGCTGAAGTGGAAAACGCGGAAGTAAAAATTGGGTGTATTATAACAAAATCTCTGGAACCTCTAAAGCTAGATAAATAAAACTGATTTTGAAAGCTAATATAATAGACTATCAGATAAAATTAAAACATAATATATTTAAATATGCTTTTTTACCGAAAAGTTGACCGGAAGTCTTTCTTAGCGTGACTCTGGCAATACATTTTTGAACATTAAAACTTAATTTCCTGAAAAAGCATATAACCTGGTCAAAATCTGTAAATTGATTCTTAAAGAAAATTTAGTGAAAAATAATATGATATAAAGAAAAATATGAATACATTACGTAAAAGGGTAAAAAGTTGACCGGAAGTCACCCTAGTATAGAAACGATGAAGTCAAATATTCAACTTTGAACTAAAATTCACAAAAAAATAAAAAGCCCGGTCAAAATCAAGAACATGATTCTGAAAGACAATTTAATGACAAATAATATGGTATAAAGAGAAATATAAATACATTACGTTAAAAGGGTAAAAAGTTGACCGGAAGTCACCCTTGGTTCTTAATAAAAAATATGTCCGTTCTCCATTTATATTGTATACCATTCAACAAAATTGTTTTTATTTACCTGTGTACATTATTCTATTAGGCTGCATTTTTTCAAAGTCAGAAGAAGTTAAGTGATGAAAATGAAAGAATTGTAGCCATTGAAATTAATACAGAAACAAAACTCATCATCTGTACCAACTTACCAACTCACAATCCATCAGTACACTCCGTTGACGAGTACTCAGATTGATATTCTTTTCAACATCATATTCAAATTTAGTGACACACATAAAATTGTTATCGAAGGAGATTTTAATGCCACTCTATTAGCCTAGATCATACAACAAGCATGATGAACATTTAAAGAGATTTATTATGGATCTCCAAATGAAATATACTATATAAAAACCGTCTACTTTTATCCATCACAATGGTAACTCTCAGTCTCAAATTGACTACATCTTATCAACCCCATGTGCAATCTTAGATCAATATAAAATACATGAAATGGATGCGGTCAACACATCCAGCCACACTTGTGTCAGTGCAAATATAAAAATCAATCTCAAACGGGAAAATACCATCTCCCAGAAAGGGGATAAAATTATCAAAAAACAGTGGTCAAATGTCGATACCCAAGCATACCAGCATGAACTCTCAAATTTAAAAGCTGTTCTAACAACACCAATGTCTGTTGAAGAAAAGCTACAACATGTCATGAAAAAATTGATAAAAGCAGATGCCACTGCTGTTCCAGCAAAAATAATAAAATAACAGGGCCCTCAGTGGAAGGCTTCTCCATTTGTCTATCCCTGAGAAAAGCAGCTAAAACAAAACACAAGGAATGGGTCGATAAAGGAAAACCAAATGACATTTCCAAAACAACAAAAATTAATGCTCAAAGAGAACTCAGAAAACAGATGAGAAAAGAAAAATATGAAGATCGACAAAAAATATATTCAGAAATTATGCAAAACCCATAAATGAAGAAATTTTACCAACTTATCAATAGAAATAGAGGCCCATCCAAAACCTCAACAACCTCCATAATAAAAGGACCCAATTGTGATATTTCTGATCCGAAAAACCAAGCTAAACGCTTTTCACAGTATATGGAAGACTTATTTGTACCAAAAGATAACAACTATGATAATACATTTCTAGAATTAAGCACAATGAAAACAAATGCCAAAAATTCATATATGACAACATGAACATTGAATTAGAACCACTATCAGAAACCGAAATTGTTGAAGCGATAGGAAAACTAAACACGGGCAAAGCTACGGATGAATTTGTCATGTCTGCAGAACATCTCAAAACCTCCATCTTTAATCAAATCATAGCCGTAAAAAACAAACACCGCTTTTCGTTAAGACTGGAATTACCAACCCAGTACTAAAAAAAGCTGAAGGATCCATCGTTAGTAGAACGTTACAGAGGTATCACAGTGACACCAACAATCACGAAACTTTTTGAATATGTTCTATTACCACGTCTTACCAAAAACCTTATCCAAGCAGACATGCAATTTGGTTTTACAGAAGATGTCTCTATGCTAATAGCTGCCTTTCTCGTATCAGAATGCAAATCAGAATCCAAATATGTAACTTTAAAACCGTTATATATGATTGCGGTAGACAGCCAAACTGCATTTGACGTGGTCTCTCACATCATTATTCTAGATAAACTGTATGAATGTTGCATACATCCAAAGCTTTGGTCCATAGTCAAAGATCTTTATACAGACATGTCCTCAAAAATAAAATAGAAAGGAGAAATAAGTAACAAATTTCCAATACAACAAGGAGTGCGACAAGGTGGAGTCCTTTCCACTCACCTATATAAGGTTTACACAAACAACGCATTTAATAAACTAATGAAAAGCCGCGTAAGAATGAAAATTGGCAAAATCTACACTGGCACACCTACATGTGCAGATAATATAGCACTTCTGTCTGATGATAGTGAAGAATTACAAATTATGCTTAACACTGTTCCAAGAAATGCCAAAGCAGGACAGGGTCACAATTCATCCAACAAAAACAAATGCTGTTATCATCAATAAAGGCAAAACTGTAAGAAAAAATCTACAATGGAATCTCGGCACCACTTGTATAACACCAACCGACCAAACTAGACATCTAGGTATAATAAGAGCTGAAATTAAAGAAAAAAACATAAATGTAGAGGACAGACTGTCCCTAGCTCGCAGAACACTCTACTCTTTAATTAACAGCGGACTTCATGGATCAAATGGCTTAAATTCCATCACCTCTTACCAAATATATCGGAGCTATGTAATACCTAAACTTCTTTTTGGACTTGAAATACTACCACTAAAACAAATAGATATTGACCGCCTTAGAAAGTTCCACATAAACTGCCTAAGAAAATTCCAATCACTGTCTCAAAGAACAGCCGTATGTGCCGTCTATCTACTTATTGGTGCACTACCCATAGAAGCAGAGCTCCACAAACGTCAACTGAGCTTTTTATATAGCCTTCAAAACAATGAAAATGATAGTATACAAAAACTTAATCAAAGACAGATTTCTATCAACATCAACAACCCAGGAAGTTTTTATAATACAGTATCCAAAACGTTGGAATTGTATGACCTACTCAATCTAGAATTCTTACTGAATAATCAAATAAACAAACTACAGTGGAAACATCAATATAAGATATAGCGATTAATAACTATTGGTCAAAAACCTATAAAGAACATTCAGCCAATAAATCGACACTGAAACATCGCTGTGTAGATCAATTGGAAATAGGAAAACCGCATCAAATTTGGCAATATATTGGGTCATCAGTCACTGAGGTGAAAAGGTCTATCAACCACTGTTGTATAGCAACAGGAACATACCTACTACAAACCAACATAGCTAAATTCAGTAACAATAAAGAAACTGCAACATGTCCATTATGTGGTCTAGAAGAGGAAGATATGATATGCATGCTCACAAGTTGCATACTGCTACATGATGTCAGAAAAACACATCTATTAAGATTAAAAAACATCATCATTGGATACATTGGACTAAGACAATGAAATGAATTCTTTTTTGATAAACAGTCAATAACACAGCTGATAGTTGATCCCAGCTACTACAGTAAAACAATGAAATCCACATTAAATTTAGTACATATAATGAAAGCAACAAGTGAAATGTGCTATGAAATCCACCATAAAAGGCTGAAATTAAAATTAGAACTGAATATTACATAAAGGTTCCAAACCAACAAACAGCGATCATTCTTAGATTTTAGAGATACTACTTTTAAACAAACAGTATAATATAGTAACTTATCCTTATCTTAATATTTGAATGCGGCATGAAAGTATCTGTTTTATGTTTCAACTATTCTCCACATTCAGGGCGTACTTGTGAGGAAACCAAATAGTGCTTTTAAAATATAATACAATTTTATTTTATGGTGAACTACATGAAATAAGAATAACGTTTTAACTGTACAAAATCTTATCAGAAGGAAAGAAGAATTTTGCTAGCTTTGAACATGGGCTATCTTTTAGACAATGTGCCGTTACTCTATAAACATTTTAACCTTTCTGTAGTATAACCCAAGGATATGGATGTATATATGTTGCACATGCTTTGCACTATAGCATTAGTGTTGTATATGTTGTGTACAAGATGTAAGTTTGTACAAATTATAATTTGTACAAGTTTTTTTGTACAAGTTATAAGTTTTTTTGCACATACCTTCTTGTACCAGGTGATAATGGTTTATCTTCTAAAATGTATCAGTTTAATATTTTAAGTTCAAATTTATATACTTCAACCTAACATTTAGTGCCATTCTCTTCGTTCTCAACTTGGAAATTACGATACCTGAATGGTTTAAATTCTAATTTTAATTTTCTCCTTATACCATAATTATATCCATTAAAAAGTCTTTTTGTGATCTTATAATGTGTTTTGTATCATTACTCAGTATTAGACTGTATCAATTCGTTGTGAAAATATGAAAGAAATATGCGGAACAAAAGACTGTCTGCTTCTATTATCCATTTGTACTAAGCGTTTCATAAATCACTGATAACTTGTACAAAAAATCTGTATTTGTACAACATTACAACTTGTACACAACATATATATATTAATGGATGACACTTTTTAACTTGTACATGGGGGTTGGAGTTGTTCAGTAATTTTTTACATTTTAAAACTATCCGATGTATATAGTATTTTAAAAATACTTTTAAATAGTACAAGTGAAAACAACTCCGTTTCTACTTGGTATTACGAATACGAATACGAATACGAAGACGAAGAAGAAGAAGAAGAAGAAGAAGAAGAAGAAGAAGAAAGAAGAAGAAGAAGAAGAAGAAGAAGAAGGTGGTCATGGTTTTCCTTTCTGATACGTTGTGTCATAGATCACATTTGTTTGTTAGTGTATGTTCACTTATGTTAATTGGTCTTTAAGCAATTTCAATTGATATCTTATAGTGTGTCTTTTTATGTTGTGATGTAACAATAGTGTTTCTGGTGAGGTTGAAGGTTGGTACCTATAAAATCGTTTAAACCCGTGCATTTCTTTGCATCTGTACTGAGTCAGAAACCTGATGTTCGGTAGTTGTCGTTTGTTGATGTGGTTCATAAGACTTAGTGTTCCTCGTTTCTCCTTTTTTGTATAGATTAGACCGTTGGTTTTTTCGTTTGAATGGTACACTTGTAATTTTTAGGGCCCTTTAAAGCTTGCTGTTTGGTATGAGTGAAGGCTCAGTGTTGAAAACCGTACTTTGAACTATAATGGTTTACTTTTACAATTGTGGCTTGGATAGAGAGTTGTCTCATTGGCACTTATACAACATCTTCTCATATCTATTAGTTTTCACATATCAAAGAACACCAATAATTCAATTTTTGATAAATTCTAACCAAAATCAAAAATCTAAATGCATTTTTAGATTCAGCATATCAAAGAACACCAAGAATTCAATTTTTGTTCAAACTTAGTTCAATTTTGAACTCTTTCAACCTTAATGTGGACCAAATTAAAACCTGGTCAAAAATAATTTAAAACAAGAATGTGTCCATAGTACATGGATGCCCCACTCACACTATCATTTTCTATGTTAAATGGACCATGAAATTTGAATGAGGACCAATTTGAAAAAGGAGCCTAAAAATAAACATCTTATAGCTGACTATTGGAATGGGCTTTGTTCATTGTTGAAGGCTGTGACCTATAGTTTTTAATTTCTATGTCATTTAGTCTCTTATGGAAAGTTGTCTCATTGGTAATCAAACCATATCTTCTTTTTTATATCAAAATATTCTCTTAAATTTTGCCTATTTGATGACTTCAAAGAAATTTTATTTTTGGATCCTTTGAACCTCAATGTGGATCAATTTCCAAACGGGGATCAAAATCAAAAATTCTAAATACACCATTAGATTTAAAATATTGAAGACCACCAGAAACTGTAGATCATTGAAGACTTTGAATTAAACCCCATTGAAATTGGTCATGAAATTAGCAGTTAATACAAGGTCCATGTATTAAAAGGCTGTTTTCGGCTCTTTGGTCCAGATGTTGGCTCTTTGACATATTCCTCATTTCCATTCTTAATTTTATTTGGCCCCTAAATCCTAAACAGTTAAGGCCATAAACCCCAAACTCAATCCATACCTTTCTTTTTGGAAATGGACCTTGTGGTACAATTTCATGGAAATCAATAGATTTATAGTCAAGTAATTGTCTGGTAACCAGAAAATCATTGTTTTATGGCCCATTTTTGGTCCCTCATTCCAAAACACTTTGGACCATAACCCTCAAAATCAATCCCAACCTTCCGATTGAGGTATGGAACCTTATGGTATAATTCATAGAAATCTTATACACAATTCACTGTTCTGAAACAAGAACAATGCTTGTTTATGGCCCCTAATTCATAAACAGTTAGAACTATAACCCCCAAAAGCAATCCCAACTTTCTTAAAGTAGTACAAATGTAACTAAGGAACATTGTGGCACAAGTTCATAGAAATCATTTACTTATACTCAAGTTATTATATTGAAACCAAATGTAATAGCAACACATAGTGATACCATAATATGACAGCAATGATTTTGCAGTAGTTTAAAAAACTTATTAAAAAATTTTGCAATAGTGCAAATAGCTTACAATCAGATTGGGGAAATATAAAAACTGGCAAATTCAGATGAAGTGATTACGGCCTTGTAAGGATCATATTTACCAAACAGTCTTTACAAACAATAAGTTAGACATTCTCTCAATATAAAGAAACTACACATACTTTATCAAGCAGTCCCTCAACAATGAAAATGACCTCAATGAGGATTTTCATCTGAAAGGCATAAGGTATCTGTAATGACTACATACAAGACAATGAGGTATCCAGATCTTCTACATTCTGATCTATAAAGCTTTAAACATATAGTTTACACCACATACTGCGTTAAAAACATAGTTTACACCACATACTGGGTTAAACATATATTCTAATATGACGTCCTAATTACGCTTTTTAAACAAAGCTGTGTTCTAATGAGCACAAAATATGTTTGACACATGTGCACGAAATTACTGTTTATATTAGCATTATTTCCATCGTTATCCTTTAAAATATATACATTTAAGCAGCTAACATAAACTTTTATTATATATTTTTATGAAACAACATATATTAACCCTGCTCGTAGTTTTTAAACTTATCAAATATGAAATACAATGTACAGACTCCTCAAGGAGGAAACGGGAACAGCCAAACATTTTTAAGGTAATTTCGTATGCTTGGACCTATAAAAATACTGTATTTGTCCTATTAAAATTGAAATAATTTCTTCATGTCATGCTCTATGCTCATTGTAACATGGGTAGGCATTATATTTGACCACATTTTAAACCTCGCTAACGTTCCGTGTAAAATATCGACAAATATAATGCCTACCCATGTTAAAATGAGCATAGAGCATGACATGAAGGAATTATTTCTTAAGTTTACACCACTGCCGCCAAACTAGCATCCTTATGTCTGGTATTCTGTATCAAACAACCTTCAGTCGGAATTTATTGTCATACCTATTTGAGATTTATTAAAAGACACTGGCTGAGATTACCCACAAAAAGTAACAGTAAGAAATAATTCATAGTTACTTTTGAGTATAATTGCTGAAATTTTTGTTACTTTTTGCTGGTTTGTGGCCAGTACTACTGTTTTCCTTATTAAAACAATAAGTATGAAGTAAGTAAGAAAATACAAAAAAAAAAATTTAGAATTGGCACATATGTACAAACAACAATAAATATAAACTTAAGTCAAGAAGGCTCTAACAACTAAATGTAGCTCTTACAACCTGGGACTTTTATACTGTCAATAAATAATGTCCCAGTTAACATAACAACAAAATATACCTTTAACAAATGATATAAAATAGTACAATATATATGCGCAAGATTTACACTTCATTGATTTCTTCATAAGAATTTAATGTCTGTCTTCGATACATCCTTGAAAAGAAAAAAAAGGAAAATCCCCATTTCCAAGTCATGAAACACCACACTGTTGTTAAGTAATATCCTTTTCCCTGAATAATTAGACCTGTAAATACACAAAAATAAAAACATTATTTCAAATCGAATGTTTTTACAAACAGAATCCCTTCATATTCATGATACCAATTATGTTTCAAGAAAAACTGTCTTTTTCTTCCTTTTAATGATATGATTGTTTCTGTTCAATTTATACACAAAGTTTATAGACCAGGAATGGTTTAGGGTTTGATATATTGTATAGAGTACTATAGACACTTGTGTATACTGTCAAAACCTGTATGTTGCACTCTAAATGTCTGCATTTTTTTCCCTGGTAACTGTCTTATTGTCACATTTCTTAATTATTCATAAATGCAAAAAAGTTAACAAAAATAAGGAATACGTCTTGAGATTTACCAATTACACTTAGAGAATCAACATTTAGGATCTTCTCTTAAAGTTTATTATAAAAGAGGGACGAAAGATACCAAAGGGACAGTCAAACTCATATTTCTAAAACAAACTGACAACGCCATGGCTAAAAATGAAAAAGACAAACAGAAAACAATAGTACACATGACACAACATAGAAAACTAAAAAATAAACAACACGAACCCCACCAAAAACTAGGGGTATAAATGAACGTTTTTAATAAAGAACTGGTGCAAATTTTTGGGTTTTGAAAAGATCAAGTACAATTGTTTTCCCCCTCATTTCTTTGGTTGATATGGTAAAGCATTTTTATCCCCTCCTGGTTTTATGCATTACCCTTTTTCCAGCCAGGTATTTATGTTAAATTGTTTTGTACACTATTGTTTTGCCCATTTTTCTCAATTGTGTATATTTAAGCACACATAACTCTCTATTCTTTACATTTAGTGTTTAAACATTTTCTCTATTCTGTAGCATATGCAGACCATAAGCAAATAAAAAAAACCAGGAACATTGACCAATTGATTCATTATATTATATATAAAAAAGAAAATGTGGTATGATTGCCAAGGGGATAACTGTCCACAAGAGACCAAAATGACACAGAAATTAACAATTATAGGTCACAATTGTATTAGTTTTTTTGTTCTGAGACATTCAATATGTATCTCTTGAAGAAATACCTCTTTTTTGTTATAGTTTTATTAGTACATACAATTGAGAATGGAAATGGGGAATGTGTCAAAAGGACAACAACTGGACCAAAGAGCAGACAACAGCCGAAGGCCACCAATGGGTCTTCAATGCAGCGTGAAACTCCCACACCCAGAAGCATTCTTCAGCTGGGCCCTACACAAAAATATATACTAGTTCAGTGAAAATGGACGTCATACTAAAATACTTAAATGAAAATATTGAAAACGAAAATAGTCATGATTTTGTTCATGTAATAAACCTATGCAATAACTATTTTAGTACTACTAGTGTTAAGCTGCTACCTAGGAAAGGTGGATTTGAAAAATGACTAAAAACACTCAAAGTCCTAGCTTAAACCCTGTGGTTAAGGTCACTATATGACTTTAACTAGCAGATAATAAAAGTAATAAAAGACATTGGGTCTTTGCAAAGTCTTAGATGATATAAGACTTTTAAATAGGTGTTTTATAATCCAGAAATAGTTCTTGCACACATTTTACATTTAAACCATATATTTTAGTACATTTGAACCATATATTTTAGTACATTTGAACCATATATTTTAGTACATTTGAACCATATATTTTAGTACATTTGAACCATATATTTTAGTACATTTAAACCATTATATATTTTAGTACATTTGAACCATATATTTTAGTACATTTAAACCATATATTTTAGTACATTTGGACCATATATTTTAGTACATTTAAACCATATATTTTAGTACATTTGAAGCATATATTTTAGTACATTTAAACCATATATTTTTGAAATCTGCAAACAAAAACCTATCATATTCATTATTGATGTGACAGAAAGTAATATTTTGTAAACCAGAAGAAGCATATTATCTTCCTTTAAATAATTAAAAGAAAAGACCATAAAAAAACAAATTATTTTGGAATCTGTGAAGAAAGCTTTCATGTAAAACTGAAAATGATATTTTCGAAAAACCAAAAGTAGTAAATTGTCTCCCTTATGTAGAAAGAAACCATATACTTTAGGAATTAGAATAAAAAAGTATAAATAATGTAGGTGCCAGAAGAAAACAAAATTGGCTTCTCATCAACCTTATGAAAATTCAGTTGTGAAAAGATCTTTAACTCATTAAACTGTTCAGTATTATTAATTAATTGTTATTTTAAATGTTTCAGGGGAAATAACTCCAGGACCTAATGTATAAGAAGTCATCACATTTATTCAAACCTAATTTCAAAATGTTTGTCTTCTTGTACAAAAAACTTTATCATAATAACCTTTACTACTTTTATTATATCTTTAACAGAGTAGCAATAACAAGCAAAAGATAAATCCATTTAATAGCTTTGATCAAATTATTATAATTTCAATACTTTGGAGTGTGATAATTAAAGCAGATTTTCAGTTCTAACAGATATCTTGCTAATGCTAACATGGCTTCAGTCATAACTAATACAGTAAGTATAAAACATAAAGTATAACAAATATAAATGACTAAACATATGAATACTTTTGATTAAATTTTTTTCATGTCAGAGAATTAAATTTTAAACCATTGCATGATTAAGAAGTTTGATTAATTTTTTTTCATGTCAGAGAATTAAATTTTAAACCATTGCATGATTAAGAAGTTTGATTAATTTTTTTTCATGTCAGAGAATTAAATTTTAAACCATTGCATGATTAAGAAGTTTGATTATTTTTTTTTTATGTCAGAGAATTAAATTTTAAACCATTGCATGATTAACAATTATAATTTCGCCAGCAAGACACTTAAGTCCCATATACTCCCAGTTAGCATGAATGGACTGCAGTAACTATAGGGTAATACTTGAATGACAAAGAAACACAGTCTGGTCAATGTTTACCTCTATAACCTTTATAAGGTCGTTTAAAAAAAAATGACAATTCAATTCAAACCCACGAGAAAATCTTCCACCTCCCAACCCACACCCACCCATGCCATCGGCCCCAAATTTCAATATATAGTTTAATAGATGAGCATCAATTACAGCATCAAGAGTCTGCTAATTTGCATATAATTTGCATATGATTGCAAATTTTCGAAAATGCCTGATTTTCCAGAAACCTCTTTGGGTGAATGAGTTAAGTCAATTGCACTAGGCCATGACTGAGGGGTGGTGCCAAATAGTCTCCATTGAATTGAGATGTGTCAATGCTAAAATCAACTGTAAACCAAATATCATTACTTATCATAAGTTTTTTCCCTTAAACTGACCACCTAGTCACAAACTTTAACATATAAACTATATGAAAGTTTCAAAGTCTATAGACCAAAACTGAGGGGCAGGGGCCACATACTCTTTATTGAAACAAGACGTGTGTAATTCAATGCCCAAATATCAGAGATTTACCATTAGATGTTCCCCATAAACTGACCTTATCACAAATTATTGATGCCTCACCAAGAAACATCATACCTAAATCTCACATTTTTACTACCTCAAAAGGAGACAAAATAATGACAAAGATAAAATATTACCTTGATCAAGTGTAACAGCAAGTGCTAAATAAACAGCAAATCCTACTACTCCAGCTAACTGTATAAAGCAACCAGTCAACATCAATAACTTTAGATTTGGCATGCGATCCTGACATTTCTTCTTATCATACCATAAATGGAGAAAAAATGTTCCTAATGCAGCCAAACCTGAAAATAAAAAAAAATATGGTTTTAAACACAAATATATGAATTATACAATAAACTGATCTGTCATGAGAGCATAATTCACTACAAATCAGTGAAATATTTTGATATTGAATGTGGATTAACTACATTTTATTGAATGAACAAAACAGTGAACAAATTGTTCAAGCCAGATTCAATGAAGATCACTAGATAATGATTGTCAGACAAACAAAACCTGCCCTGCTGGGAAAATTCTGTTAAGAAAGTAACAGTTTATTACTGTGGATTCATTATCATTTGTTGTATACCAATTTTCATGGGTTTCTTGGGTACAGGTGAACCACAAATTCAAATGATCAACAAATAACACATTTTTAATAGGCTTTGTATACAGAGACTGGCAAAACCACGAAATCAAATATCCAGGAATATGTAAGTTTTCAGCAATCCACGAAAATTAATACCCACGAAAATAAATGAATCCATATTATGTAAATAGATACAGGAAGATGTGGTATGAGTGCCAATGAGACAACTCTCCATCCAAGTCACAATTAGTAAACCATTATAAGTCAAGGTATGGCCTTCAACATGGAGCCTTGGATCACACTGAACAGCAAGCTATAATTAAGGGCCCCAAAAACTACTAGTGTAAAACCATTCAAACAGTCTTATCTATATAAAAACGAGAAACGAGAAACACTTATGAACCACATAAACATACAACTGCAACCACTGAACATCATTATGTGGCATTTTTTTCAACAAAAATAGAATTTACAGCTAAATGATTGCACCTTGCTATTCAAGAGAAGAAAAAGGTTATTTTTTTAAATTTTATTAATAATTAGATATAATCTTAACCTATATCTTTAATATTTTGGTAAAACAAACAAGAGGCTCTCAAGAGCCTGAATCGCTCACCTTGATTTTTGGCATTTATCTTAGGTTAAGAGTTTAAGAGTCTAATTTCATCGTAGTTTTTTTTTGTGGTTAGATTCAGCATAACAAAGAACCTTAAGTTTTAAATTTTTGATGAAATCAAACAAAGTTTATTTTAATTTTTGAGATCTTACTTTGCTGAAAATTTTTGTTGTTTACAGTTTATCTTTATCATAATTAATATTCAAGATGATAACCAAAAACTGCAAATTTCCTTAAAATGACCAATTTACATTTGTAGTGGTAGCAACCCAACAATGGGTTGTTAGATTCATCTGAAAATTTCAGGGCTGATAGAACTTGACCTAATGAACTCTTTTATCCCATGTCAGATTTGTTCTAAATGCTTTGGTTTTTGAGAGCCAAAAACTGCATTTTATCCCCATGTTCTATTTTTGGCCATGGTGGCCATGTTTTTTGAAAAAAACAGAAAATAAAAAACAAACTTTATTCTGAATACCCTTAGGATCATTCAGCTCAAATATGGTTGGAATTGGTTCAGTATGTAGTTTTAGAGGAGAAGATTTTTTAAAGTAAGAAAACATGATTAACAAATTGTGTAAAATTGTCCTTACAGGGCAATAACTCTTTAACGGTTCAATTGAATATTTTGGTTATATGAACTTATTTGTAGATCTTACTTTGCTGAACATATTTCCTGTTACAGCTTATCTTTATCATTGATACTATTCAAGATAATAACCAAAAACTGAAAAATTTCCTAAAAATTACCAATTTAGTGGCAGCAACCCAACAATGGGTTATTAGCAGTGATATTGTTGGCTTTTTCAAAACTACCTTTACCCTTTTTTATTGGGAAAATATGCGTAATTTTTATCAAATTGGGAATTTTAGAATAAACCATGAATTTGACTGAAACTTCAATTTACAGACCCCATTTCAAGAGTCAAACCCTGCTTTGAAATAAGACCCCTTTTTGTCAGTGATGATACATAAATAGACCCTCAAGTCTGCACATACATGTATAGTAATCTTAGGGATGAAAAAAGTATAAATGAGAGTTTTTTAGTTTGAATTCATGCACAATTACTACTGCACTATTTGGGAAAATAGTTGTCTTTTTGGGAATAATTTTAAGCCATTTTGTTTTTCAAATTGGGATTCTTCTCTAGGGGAAAAAGCCTTTATTCTCCATTAAGGTGGTACCTACTCAATGATCAAAATAAGTGTTTGTCAAACTGCTATATAACCAGTGTAATTTTTCTGATAAAACGGTTGGTTCAAATTTTTGAAATTTTTATATTTTTGTAAAAGAGTCGAAGTAAATACTTTGTCAAAATTTTAATAAAATTAAAAAAGCCAAATTAATTTTAGTTAAAAGTGTTGGGTACCACCTTAATTTAAGGCAAACAATATCACTTATTAGATTCATCTGAAAATTCCAGGCCTGATAGAACTTAACCTTTCGAACACTTTTATCAATGTCAGATTTGCTCTAACTGCTTTGGTTTTTGAAATATAAGCCAAAAACTGCATTTTACCCCTATGTTCTATTTTTAGCCATGGTGTCCATGTTTTTTGAAAAAAACAGAAAATAAAACACAAACTTTATTCTAGACACCCTAAGGATCATTTAGCTTAAGTTTGGTTTAAATTGGTTCAGTGGTTTCAGAAAAGAAGATTTTTTAAAGTTAGAAAACATGACTAACAAATTGTGTAAAATTGTCCTCACAGGGCAATAACTCTTAAAGGGGTCAATTGACAATTTTGATCATATAAAACTTATTTGTAGATCTTACTTTGCTGAACATATTTGCTGTTTACAGTTTATCTGTACATGTATTATTAAAACTATTCAAGATAATAACCGAAAACTGCAAAATTTCCTTAAAATAACCAATTTAATGGCAGCAACCCAACAATGGGTTATTAGATCCTTCTGAAAATTTCAGCGCTGATAGAACTTTACCTTATGAACACTTCATCCCATGTCAGATTTGCTCTAAATGCTTTGGTTTTTGAGATATAAGCCAAAAACTGCATTTTACCCCTATGTTCTATTTTTAGCCATGGCGGCCATGTTCTGACAAAGCAGAAAATAAAACACACACTTTATTCTAGATACCCGAAGGATCAAACAGCTTAAAATTGGTTGAAATTGGTTAGGTATTTTCAGAGGAGAAAATGTTTGAAATAGTTTACACCAGATGGACGACAACAACAAGGCCAAGTGGTGAGCTAAAAAGTCTCAATTTGTGACTTAATTTCAATTTTTATGCCCCACCTACGATAGTAGAGGGGCATTATGTTTTCTGGTCTGTGGCTCCGTTCGTCCGTCCGTCTGTCTGTCTGTGGTACTGTTCGTCCATCCAGGTTAAAGTTTTTGGTCAAGGTAGTTTTTGATGAAGCTGAAGTCCAATCAACTTGAAACTTAGTACACTTGTTGCTTATGATATGATCTTTCTAATTTTAATGCCAAATTAGATAATTACCCAATTTCACGGTCCATGGAACATGGAAAAGGATAGTGCGAGTGGGGCATCCGTGTACTTTGGACACATTCTTGTTTTAAATCACTTATTTCGGTTAGTCCGTGGAGTGTTGTTGGGTTAATGCACATCAATGTATACTGTGACTTAAGTAATATGTATATCAAAATTAAATTTGAAACCTTTATTTGAGATTTACATTAATATTGCATTTTTTTTTATCTACAATGGCAGTTTCTACATATCCAGTAAGTTGTTTTGGGAGCAAGTTTCAGTCAGTCGCATTTTTGGTGAAACCACTCAATAAACTCATCATAGATTCCAGGACTAAATTTTGTATATACACCAGACGCACATTTCGTCTACAAAAGACTCATCAGTGACGCTCTAATCCAAAAAAGTTAAAAAGCGCAAATAAAGTACGAAGTTGAAGAGCATTGAGGACCAAAATTCCTAAAAGTTTTGCCAAACACAGCTAAGATAATCTATGCCTGAGGTAGAAAAGCCTTAGTATTTCAAAAATTCACAAAATTTTGTAAACAGTTAATTCATAAATATAACCATATCAATGATAATTCATGTCAGCACAAAATTGCTGACTACTGGGCTGGTGATACCCTCGAGGAAATAAATCTCCACCAGCAGTGGCATTGACCCAGTGGTTGTAAATAAACTCATCATAGATACCAGGGCTAAATTTTTATATACGCCAGACGCATTGAGGTCAAATGAGTGATGCAGCAATATGCACATCATATGTGCAGACTTTACAATTCCACTCTTCAATATTTTTTGTTTAAGGTATATAAACTTTCAATGTCTGTCATGATTTTTTGAAAAATATTTTCCTTAGCATCTAAACTGTACTAGTAACTAGAAAAAAATTAAAAACAATTTTAAAATACTTAAAACTTTTTAAACATAATAATAATAATAATAATAATAATTAAAAACCAATTGTGCAGAGAACAATTGAAGGTCTTTCCACATAAAAGAAATTTTGAAAAGAAACTGGTTACTTTATACTGATGCAATACATAAATGGTTTTGATATATTTTTGAGTGAAATAAGGGAGATAATTTGCTACTTCCGGTGAATTTAATGTCTTTTCCAGTCTCATATGATAGCTTCTTTCACACTGATTCCGAAAATATATAGTTTCTTTATACCTCTGCCTTTAAATCAGGAGATAATTGGGCACTTCTTGTTGATTGAAAGTCATTTTGAGTCTTGAGTGATTAGTTAATGTATCTAATTTACAAAATATATGAATTCAAAATACTTTTTCAATGTCACTTCTGGTTGTCATTTTTCATCCAACCTTTTGTAAAAGGTCATATGGCTTTATAATGAACCAAGTTGAAGTAACAATCAATTAACCTTATAATTAAAAAAAAATTTAAAATGTGGCAGAATTTTTTTTTAATAATAATCAGAAGAAATACATTAGGTATTTCCACAGAAAAGTGGAAAGACCTAATAACAGACTGCAAATTTTCATATTCTCATAGGCTAATAGCATAAGAAATCCTCTTTGATAAAACATTTTATTCACCATGGCTGAACATACAATGTAAGATTGCAAACAATGTTTGTGTACCTTAATACATTTGTTCCCAGGTTACACCAATGACGTTGGTTCTTGATGCCATATTCATGGTTTTTTTTTGGTTTCTTTTAAATTTTATTTAATATTCAACTTATGAAATTGGCAAAAGTAGATGATATATTTTGTAAAAAAACCCAGAGCAAATACTAGAAAAATGGAAAAGGATAAAAAGACATACCAGTTTGACAGCAAACAATTTAATGGTGTCTAATTTAGGTCATGGCAAGTATTATAAAACAATTGCTGACTTTTTATTTTTACCATTATAATTATCCAGTACATGTACATAATGAAGGATTACCATTATTAAGTAACAGAACTATAGAAGGTACATGTATAATAAATCTAACATACAATGTAGCAGGGGCGATCCAGCCATTTTCCAAAGTTTGGGGTTCCCATCCCAGGAAAAAAAGGGGGTGTTCACATCATACATGTATGTCTCGATTAAAATGCATTTATATTCGTTCACCAAGATACACGAAATTAACTAAAATTCAAAAATCAATACATATTCTGAAAAAATCAACATTTAGCTTATACTGCATTAGATATTACAGTATTCGTCCATACCAATTTTAATTTTAGTGATCACCCCAAAAACTAGTTTAGCCACAATATAACAATTTCAAGTTTATTTACAATTTCCACAGTACAGTTTGATGAAAATTTCAATATAGGCTATTTTTTGACTGATTAAATCGAATATGTAATAAAAAATATACCCTCATGTGCTACATTTGAGTTAAATGAGGTCGAAATTTTGTATATATTTGCTCGAAATTCGTATTTGTGGCTGTATTTTTCCTTTCAAAAGAAAATCATAACTTTTTTGTTTTAAAGATAAACACAAATTGTTTTTTGTTAAATAATTTGTAATTTATGTCATTTATACGTATCCTAAAAATTTATGCATTTTTTATTCAGAAATAATTCATATTATTCAAATGGTCATGAATTGAGGAAAAAACATCATTTTTTGCTGTATATTTATCAAAATTAAAAAAATTTCACTTTTACAGTTTTATAAAATTTGGTCCACATAATCTCCCTGCAAAATGAAACAAAGCAAAATTACATTTTACAATGTACGTTAGCAACGTCATTACCTCCCCTGTAACTGTAACGTATGCCCTAAAGTATGTTTAAATGAGCATATGTTCACATATTTCGGACTGAAAAATATACAGCCAAAGTTTAGATGTTTATGAATTGTTCTATATTTTGACTTTAGTGGAACCTTAAGTTATATAAAAAGACAGATTTAGGGGAGGGCAGGGAGATTGGCTCCCCATGTGGAACTACATTTAATGTACGGTTAATGTATGCTTTCTACAGGTTCTACTCCTAAAGTAAGAATGCAGAGTAAGGAGATCTACAAAATGTACATGTATAACACCCCTCCCCCTTTTTTTCCCCCCAAATACGTGATCCGCATAGATCTATTATATATTATGAGCATTAATGAATCACTGAGAAGTCATGATTATTACAAAGACTTTTAACTGGTATTCATTTTCAAAACAATTTATCTTCTTAGGGTACTATATAATAACATGTCAGGTTTGGGAAAGGTCAATAATTAGAACAAGGATTTACGTGTAACTCTATTTTTGACAGTTTGTTTTTGCATTCTATATATTTACCTGAAATTAGACCCCACAAAGCAGCATTCCAATTTTCGTATTTTATTCCAAAAACAATAAAAACCGAAAGTCCTATGATAAATCCAGTAAAGCTGTATACAAGTCTAACTTTAACCCCACAAGCTGGACATGTACATTCTTCTGCCATTTTTTTTTATGTACGGGACCAAGGATTTGTATAGTAATCTTACTATACAAATCCTTGAAGGGACTGACACGCAAGAAAACCCGGGCCTTATTGTTTTTTGCTTCTGTCGTGTTAATAAAAAAGGGACGTTCAGAATGCATTAACTTAAACCGTAGTAATTTTTCTATGTACAGCATTACCCAAAATTTATAAGAAAAGAATTTCCGGAAATAGTGCTCGAACTTGATTAATATTTAGATATTCCCATCCCATTATGGAACCACCAGCATCAGTTGCATCGCATCAACAGAAATGTATGTACTACACCTAAACTAGAACTAGGCATGCTTCTTATAAAAAAAAATGTAACGTTATTTGACAATTGAACTGAAAGACCCCCTCCCCCACAGAAAAAAAACAACACCAAAAACACACAAGTTGATGTTCAAGTTCACTGTCACAACAGTCACAACGTCCACAGTCAACAGAACAGGGCATTAATACTAATAACCATTAATGTGCTGAATTATACCTCAATTAACGTATTTATGAAACATTTGACATATTGTGATATGTTTTAACTAAGGCATAATTGTAGCTTTCGGGTCGATCCGGCCCCACGTCGATCCGGCCCAAGTCGATCCGTCCCACGTCGATCCGGCCCATATGTAAAGTCGATCCGGCCCCAATGAAAAATATATTTATAAGGAATAAAAATAAAGATGTATATTAATGTAATTCATAAATGTTTATGATTTTTATTATAATGTAAAAGGTGTACGGTAAAAAAAAAAATTTCTGCAGATGTCAGAGTATAAAACAACTAGGTTGATTATGTTTTTATTACAAGTTTTCAAGATTATTGGGTATAATTATATTAAAACAATTCAGACATCAACATTGATTTTAATAACTGAGTGAGATGTCCAGTTGAATAGACAGGTTTTTTCGTAGCTCCGAAATCACCGACCACTGTTCACATACAACGTTATTGTTATTAAGTATAGATTTATTTCATCTTTAATATCTAATATGTAATACTAATAGATAGAAATTAATACTTTATTTGGTTCCAATAACTAATATAACTAAAATAAGAAAAGATAAACATGGCTTTTAGTCAAGGTTTTGATGTTGATGACTTTATAGATAATGTTGTTTATTACGACCGACCGTAAAAAAATATAAAGAGATTAGCTCTGAAATTGAGTCAAGTGACTCAATGTTAGAGACTTTTAGTCAGAATTCGGATATGGAAACACTAGACACCACTGTCTCAGAAAAGTCTTCCAAAAAAAAGGAGGATACTAGGTTCTACTCCACCTTTCAATATTTCGTATAGCCAGTTGCTGTATATCATGTTATTGTAGTGCTGCAAGTGTGACCCCTTTAAGTAAGTGAAAGTGTAAAACTGTTAATGTAAATGATTTAAAAGTTATATATATTTATGTGAGTGTCAGAGATAGTGTGTTTGATATCTCTATGAGTTTCCCATTTAATCTTTTTATCGTTGAAAACTGTATCTAAAATCATCCCTTTATCCTTGGTTGCTATCAAACGCTTTACCTGTACAGTTGTTGCTAGGGTGCTCTCTTTGAGGTCCGCGTTCAAAGTATTAATAGTGGGTAGCTATTTAGTTCAAATCGTCATTTGTACCGAAGACAGCAGACAGTGAACATTGGAAAGGTTGGAAAGGAAGTAGTTTATAGCAGGCAGTCGGTTAAGTTTAAGTAGAGTGTAGTGCTTGGAACCTGCGTCAGAATATAGAAAGGCTGAGACTGTTGGTTCGGTACAGATTGTCCAAACATGGCTGGTGCTAAGGTTTTGTGTCTCACATCTCTCACTATTGCAGTGAGTGTTTGCTGACATACCATGCCTTAGTGCTGCCCTATTGTTCAGACAGTTATAGACATGTTTATTAAATAAAGTGTTATACCTTTTAGGTTTCAGACCAGTTCCAAACATTTAGGTTTCAGCCCAGTTCCAAACATTTCGGTTTCAGACCAGTTCCAAACATTTAGGTTTCAGACCAGTTCCAAACATTTCGGTTTCAGACCAGTTCCAAACATTAAGGTTTCAGACCAGTTCCAAACATTTAGGTTTCAGACAATAGTTCCAAACCGTCTGACCCGTTCCAAACATTTAGGTTTCAGACCAGTACCAATCATTTAGGTTTCAGACAATAGCTCCAAACTGTCTGACAAGTTTCATACATTTAGGTTTCAGACTCGTTCCATACATTTAGGTTTCAAACCAGTTCCATACATTTAGGTTTCAAACCAGTTCCATACATTTAGGTTACAAACTATAGTTTCAAACAGTTTCAATTCAATAGGTTCGGGTTAGGTTGATAGGTGTTGAAATTCGTTTTAAGTAGTATTTTTTCATATTTGTTAGTGGTAGTGTAAATTTTTTTACTGACTTTAGAACTTTTGAATTGCTCTTCAAAAGCAGGAAACTGGAACGAACCCGAGGATTAAAATATCTAAACGTCCCCGCCCGGTTACACGTTACAATAGAAAAATTGGCATAGCATAACCATTTGCACACAAGTCACAATACATTAACTAGGGAGGTATATTTTAACTGCCGTTATTATGTACAGACTCAGAATCTGCGCCAAGTATAGATACAGAGGCGGATTTAGGGGGGAGAGCCTTTTCTGGGAAAATTTTGGTTATTTATATAGGGAATCACTGAGGCGTGTCAGAAGTGGGCCCCCTCTTAGGCAAGTCAGTGGGCCCCACTTATGAAAATTTCTGGATCTGCCACTGAGATAATATATATATCAAATATTTATCAATGTGTACTGTGTTGCTTACAAAGTGAAAGAAGCATGTCATATCAGGGTTAAAGTTATTTTCAATGTGCTCATACTTTTCCAAATCAAAACATACTAAAAACTAGGAATGAGCGGTCAAAATGACAGCAAAGTTGACTCTCTGTATTTTGAAAAAACTGTAAGGCTTTTTTTACCTTCCATATTTTATAAAAACAAAGGAATGGGGTATGATTGCCAATGAGACAACTATCCACTAAATATGCCTATTAACCATCAGGACCATAACTCCTGAACTGCAAAAATAAAAAAAAATCATCAATGTCAAACCTAACAACCATTTTGTCATCAGTTATACCATGTATTCAAATTTGTTAAACAGTATAAGTATAAATTGCATGGAAACAACTTTAGGTGCCATTTATAATCTGTCCTGAACCATAACTCATTTACATAGTTGTGAAAGTGAAAAATGTCAATATTGAATGTATCAAGGAACATAAATCCTGAACAGTACAAGTGCAAAATGTCAATATTCAAGTTGGGTTCCATTTTATCACTGGTATCAACAAATCAATTTGAAAATCCTTGGATGAATGTTTCGTTAGTTATTGTTCTGAAACTCTTTGCAGTAGAAGCCCACTGTACTTCACAAATATTATATCTGTTTTTTCTTTCTTTCGGAAACCTACATGTAAGTAAAAAATATAAGAAAAGTGAGAAAAAAAAATAATATATGCAAATTCTATCCTATCCTTTACCAATGAAGCTAAGTAATTCTACACTAGTGACAAACTATTTAGGAGAGTCTATGTCCAAGGGAGCATGACAGACTGCCACTATCATTTATTCAGTCTGTTGTACAAATGCATTATCAAAATGTAGGGTTTTGAATCCAAATGACTCTTTCATATAAAAATAAGAAGATGTATGATTTCCAATTTGTACAAGAGACAAAATGACACAGAAATTAAAAACTTGGTTTACTATAGGTCACGGTACAGTCTTCTACAATAAAGCAAAACCCAATACTGCATAGTCAGCAATAGAAGACCTTCATGTTCCCTTTATTTCATTTGTAAAACCAACTAGTAAATGATGGAGTAGATGATACATGATTTCGTTTTGACTTATACTGTATCAATGATACCCAACTCAACACAAATAACAAATTCATGTAAAAACCTTAAACCTTTATTTTCTGACAAAACAAACAAATTTTTAATGCACTTTACCCCAAGCTAGAGACAAAAAATGTTGGTAAAAATAAGGCCACTGTATATCTATAGGGCATCTACTTTCAATTAAATTGTGTATAATAAGTCATCAAGCCTTCATCCATTAATCATAAATTGTGAGATTGCTTAAGCCCAGGGGTTCACAAGGGTTATTGTCACGACATTTTCCCTGAGGACAAATTTTGTATTAGCTATGGGAAGTTAGGTGTTTTTACTTGTCATTTTACTGAACAGATGTAGTCCTCTAAGGGCACTTAGTAATACTTTTGAGTATTGTGGGATATTACTGATATAAATTTCTGGGTTGATTTAGTCATAGGATTGTAATGTAAAACTGTAAGTACATCTAAAGTTATGATGGGAAAATTCTTTTTTGTTAACTGATAATAGATACAAATGTAGTTATACTGTATTAATTTAATACCAGTTGACATTGTTTCATTTTAATAAAATGTATATATATATGAATACAAGTTTCATTATCACATTTGTGCATGTTAAAATGTGCATAATAATATTAATATTACTATGATTAAAGATGTTATTGCTAATTATATCAGTTATTTATAAAAGCCAAACATTATTCAAGAAACAGTAAATTATAAGAAATAATTTCTTTGTACTTTCAAGGAAACCCGCTCATGCATAATTACCCTAGATGTCAAACTAGTATCTTAAGAGATTCATGTGTCAGAATTGTACCTTATTGTAAATCTGTTGCCCCTGGGTTAACAACTTAATGTTACTAGAAATGTATATAAATGCTTCAGTGGCATAAATTACAGATGGAAAATAAATTTGTGATCAAACAAAATATTCATAATGTTTGATTCTTTATAATAATTATTTTCATCTCAGATTTTTACATTTTTTCAATTTGATATTTGCATACCCAGCAATAATATGATATCGTACAATGTACATGTATGTTATATGGGTGACCATAAGCATGATAAGAGTGGAGAAAAAGCCAGTTCTTATTTTGGTTCACGTCATCCTGTCTCATAATATCCTTGATTCCTTATTGAAGTTATTCCCCTATAAATCAAAAAGTGACCATTTCTGAATATGCAGGTGAACAACATTCAGTTCTGTCTATTTTTATACTTCATTCCTTTTTATAAGCCTGTTTACAGGTCACATTATGGTACAACATTGTCTGTCCGTCATTGACATGTCAGATATTAACTCAAAAACGCTTAAACCAATTTGGATGAAACTTTGGTTCATTGTTTATATCTATTGACTTAAGCTCCTTTTCTATCTTTTTTTAAATTGAGATTTTACATTTCTGAGTTTTGAGGTTTTCTTCATAAAAAAGGGGGATTTTCCAGTTTTCATACAAATTAAATAATCCTTTCACCAATTTGCAAGAAATTCAGGTGAATTGTTTATATCTATTAACATAATCTCCCTTTTGATTTTTATAAGGTTAAGATATGATGTTTGCGAGTTATGAGGTTTTCTTCATAAAAAAGGGGGGGATTTTCCAGTTTTCCAACAATAACTTAAAAATGCTTTCAGCAATTCTCGTGAAACTTTGGTATATTGTTTATCATGTTTATATCTATTGTCTTTCCCTCCCTTTTGTTTTATTTATATATTTTCTATTTCAAGTTTCTGAGTTAGGGAATTTTATTCATAATAAAGGGGTAATTTTCCAGTTTTCGAGCAATAACCTTAAAGGGCTTTGGGTATTTTTTTATTAAACTTTAATGAATGATTTAATATATCTATAAAGATAATCTCCCTAAAATTTTTCATAAATTTCTGATATGACATGGAGAAGTTTTGAACTTTATTTTTTGAAAAAGGGACGGGACGGGCCTATCATGCACTGATGGCCCAGCTGTTTTTTTTCAAAATTGTTGTGTTTTATTTCCACTTAGTTTTGTAAAATGGAGGATAAAATTATCAAAGTTACTGAACAAAGACATATGTTTAAATGAGAATATACAATATACAATGCATCATAAAGTCAGTCCATTCCATAAAAAGCGAGAATTCAAGTTCTACACTTAGTTTTGAATTAAATGTATATTATCAGAAAATTAACAAACTTGCCGGAAAGTTATATAAATATATAGCGACTTGAAAATTGTGGATAAAATTGCTCTTTCAAAATTTCCATTTGGGAGCTTCCATGGAGAAATTCCCATTAAATAGTGACAGTTGGCAAGTATGAATTTACTAGCGCCATAAAATTCTTGTAGTCTGAGCACTACATATGGTATCATACTAATGAGAGAATAAAATTATCAAAGTTACTGAACAAAGACATATGTTTAAATGAGAATATACAATGCATCATAAAATCAGTCCATTCCATAAAAAGCAAGAATTCAAGTTCCACACTTAGTTTTGAATTAAATGTATATTATCAGAAAATTAACAAACTTGCTGGAAAGTTATATAAATATATAGCGACTTGAAAATATTAGAATTTATCACAAAATCTAATTAGACACAAAGTGAGTGTGATCTATGATCTCAGACAACTCATGAATTCTCCCTTCTATGGGTTCTATGTTTGATTCAGCATCTGCATAATGTGGTTGGTCTATCTTTAGTTTTAATGCTATGAAGTGAAATTGAATTAGCTTAACCATGTTAACCTAATCATGCTTCTCAGATTTTATACTTTTGTAGCATTTATCCCACCATCAAAGCTGTCTTTAATATAATAGGATTAAGATTCGTATTGTCTTCACATGTCTTTATTTTCAATAAACCATATACATATATAGGTGTTGTTGAGAAGACATTTATGTACAATATGTAAAATGAAACAGAAAAAAAAATTGCTTATACAATACATGAAGTAAAATTTTAGCCAGGAGCACATATACCTGAGTTGATAATCTTACAAAGTTTAATCAATTCAAACTCTGTGTCTAATTTTTTGTTTGAAGTCATAATTTGCATTTTTAAAATAATAATATTCAATGAAGTTCATCAAACATAAATAATTTCACATTTCTTTTTTGATTGATTATCTCATTAATAATGTTCATTTAATTCTACATCCATCTTTATTTTTTTCTTCAAATTTTAAATAACATATGTAGGTATAATTCTGCTTGTTTTTTTTCCATTTCTGTATTAAACTTCTTTGACCTCATTACTTTTCCTATTTTAAAAATATTTATGCCCACCCACCCAAAATATTTTTTGCTTCATACATTGGTATGATGTCGTTGGTGTCCTTCAAAGACAATGAAAGACACATTTGGTTTCAAGACAATAATTTAATTTTTTTTAAGTCAATGGATCTCTATGAAATCTTACCAGAATCAATACCTCAAAAGGAAGGTTTGGATTGATTTTGGGGGTTATGGTACCAACAGTTTAGAAATTAAGGGCCAAAAAGGGACCAAAACATGCATTTTTAGCTCACCTGGCCTAAAAGGCCATGTGAGCTTTTCTCATCACTTGGCGTCCGTCGTCGTCGTCGTCGTCGTCTGTCGTCGTTAACAATTTTTCAAACATCTTCTCCTCTGAAACTACTGAATGGATTTGAATGAAACTTAACATGATTGTTCCTTAGTATATCCTGCACAAAATGTGCGCTTCGATTTTTGATCTGTCAAAAAACATGGCCGCCGTTACTTAAAATAGAACATAGGGGTCAAATGCAGTTTTTGGCTTATATCTCAAAAACGAAAGCATTTAGAGCAAATCTGACATGGGGTAAAAATGTTCATTAGGTCAAGATCTATCAGCCCTAAAATTTTCAGATGAATCAAACAAACCATTGTTGGGTTGCTGCCACTTAATTGGTAATTTTAAGGAAATTTTGCAGTTTTTGGTCATTATCTTGAATATTATTATAGATAAAGATAAACTGTAAACAGCAAAAAAGATCAGCAAAGTAAGATCTACAAATAAGTTAATATGACCAAAATTGTCAATTGACCCCTTAAGGGGTTATTATCCTTTAATGACAATTTTTCACAATTTGTTCATCATATTTGCTAACTTTAAAAAATCTTCTCCTCTGAAACTACGGAATGGATTTGGTTAAAACTTAGCATGATTGTTCCTTAGATTATCCTGCACAAAGTGTGTGCTTTGATTTTTGATCCGTCAAAAAACATGGCCGCCGTTACTTAAAATAGAACATAGGGGTCAAATGCAGTTTTTGGCTTATATCTCAAAAACGAAAGCATTTAGAGCAAATCTGACATGGAGTAAAAATGTTCATTAGGTCAAGATCTATCAGCCCTGACATTTTCAGATGAATCAAACAAACCATTGTTGGGTTGCTGCCACTTAATTGGTAATTTTAAGGAAATTTTGCAGTTTTTGGTCATTATCTTGAATATTATTATAGATAAAGATAAACTGTAAACAGCAAAAAAGATCAGCAAAGTAAGATCTACAAATAAGTTAATATGACCAAAATTGTCAATTGACCCCTCAAGGGGTTATTGTCCTTTAATGACAATTTTTCACAATTTGTTCATCATATTTGCTAACTTTAAAAAATCTTCTCCTCTGAAACTACTGAATGGATTTGGTTAAAACTTAGCATGGTTGTTCCTTAGATTATCCTGCACAAAGTGTGTGCTTTGATTTTTGATCCGTCAAAAAACATGGCCGCCGTTACTTAAAATAGAACATAGGGGTCAAATGCAGTTTTTGGCTTATATCTCAAAAACGAAAGCATTAAGAGCAAATCTGACTGGAGTAAAAATGTTCATTAGGTCAATATCTATCAGCCCTGAAATTTTCAGATGAATCAAACATCCAATTGTTGGGTTGCTGCCACTTAATTGGTAATTTTAAGGAAATTTTGCAGTTTTTGGTCATTATCTTGAATATTATTATAGATAAAGATAAACTGTAAACAGCAAATATGATCAGCAAAGTAAGATCTACAAATAAGTCAATTTGACCAAAATTGTCAATTGACCTCTTTAGGAGTTATTGCCCTTTAAAGACTTTTTTCACAATTTGTTCATCATGTTGACTTACTTTAAAAAATCTTCTCTTATGAAACTGCTGTATCAATTTCAGCCAAACTTAGGCTAAATGAGTTTCAGAGTTTCAGAGTATCTAGTATAAATTTTATATTTCATTTCCTTGTATGTCAAGAAACATAGCTCCTATGGCTAAAATAGAACATAGGAGAAATGATTTTTTTTTGCTTTTGAAGAAAATAGGACGATTCAAAGAACATTTAAATAAATTGGAAAGCCAAAATAATCATTGATGAGAGATTAAACCAAAAAAATTCAGGTGAGCGATTCAGGCTCTTGCGAGCCTCTTGTTCTAGTTTCCAGACAACATTCCAGTTTTGAAAAGTATTGGCAGTATTGCAAAATAGCACAGTATTGAACAGTAGCATGCTAATAGCACAGTCTTGCACAATAGCAAGAAATGTTTAATTGAAAATTAATACAAATATTTTAACCCATTTCAAATTTTTAAGATCTTTCACCACATTTATTTTGTGCCAGACACCTATATTGAGTCAAAAATTCAATCAGTTCAGACAGTATCAAGGTTGAATAATTTGTCCAAACTTGCACCAACTGTTTAGGGTTGGATTTCTGAGGTCCTATCAAGCTGCACTCTGCGAAGCATTTTATTAGTTTCTATTCTCTAACTCTAGTTTGCAAAATGTTATGAAACTTATACACAATGCTTATTTCTACAAAACACAGATCAAGTTATAATTTTGCTGGTGTCACTTTAAGCCTTCTAGAGTTATGCTCCTTAAAAAATTGAAAAATTGATGAAATATTAGTTTCCGTTCTCTAAGTGTCGAACTTTAGTTTGCCTCAACTAAATGTTAAGAAACTTATAAGCAATGCTAATAACCACAAGAAACAGATTAAGTATGAATTTTGGTTGCGTCACTTTTACCGTCCTAGAGTTATGCCTCTTTCACAAATGGAAAAATACTGAATTTTTAGTCTACTTTCTCTAACTTTAGTTTGATTGAAACAAATGTTATGAAACTTATACACAATGCTAACTACCACAGATCAATTTTGAATATAGGTAGTGTCACTTTAACTGTTCTAGAGTTGTGCCCCTTTATAAATGGAAAAATTGCTGAACTTTGCGTTTTCCTTCTCTAACTTAAGTTAACAAATGTTATGAAACTTATACACAATACTTATTATCACATATAACGTATACACTTTTTAGCCCATCTGACCCAAAGTGATCTTTTAATCTGTTGTTTGTTGTCTTTAAAAAAAAAAGTCTTCTCTCTAAAACTACATGTTACTGCAAAGCCAATTTTAGTCAAACTTTGCCACAAGCATTACTAGGGTATCTATTTTGAAAATAGTATGATGACCCTGTCTGCTAACCAACATGGCCTACATGGCTAAAAATAGAAAATAGGAGTAAACTAAAAGTTTTTCTTTTTTCTTGAAAACTGCTTTTAATTGAGAAAATGTGACAGAGGCAGAAATGTTCAAATGATGAGATGTACCTTTTGTTCATCAACATCAAAACTGCCAGAGGATTTCTAATGTGTTATTGCTCTTTAATCCCTGGTCACAACAGATCGTACGATTAGTTGTCATGGAAGATCTATCAAACAGTTGACATGCAAAATGTCAAAAAAATATTTCAAGTGGTCGCATCAGATGCGACATGTCCACGATGCTTCCACGATGGATACACGACAGAAACAAATAATTGAAATTGTACGTTCATGGGTTTGGCGCAAGTCAGTCATGTGACAGTCCTACAACAATCATGAGTTGTATGTGGCTATTTGTCATGTTTTCATGTCATTGGATGCGCATGTTTCTGTCATGTCATTGTTGTGCCACTGTCATACGGCGGTCACACAACAGTTGCGGGTCACTTACGTGTCCAAACTACTAGTATATATATATAAAGAAGGCCTGATGTATTGGGTTGGTGATGCAAGGGGCGACTTAACAAAATCTCTTGAAACATGCCAGGCTCCATCTACATGAATCCAACGAAATCACCGGCAGATTCCCGCTCCAACTCTTGGATCAGTGTACTATACTGCTCAAACCTTAGGCGCCGTTCGATCCATGGCCTAAACCAACAATGTTGGGCATTTCACTGGTTCCTATACTGTTCACAGGCTTCAATCAACACTATAACAGGACCATATTTTGCTCTTGTTGGAGTTCGGCAAGGCGCCTCTTTAGCTGGGCCAAGCGTAATCGTTCTGGTGGAATAACCATTCTCTTTAAATGGCAGACTGTATGTTTTTACAAACATTCATTCCCTCTGAATTGTATTCTTCTAAATAAAACTCCCTCCAAATTGAATACTTCTCAATAAAACGAAAATGTGTTGCACGAACGTACAACTGTTGTAGACAGACAATCAATGTTGTGCGAGCATCGTACAAAATTTGGTATTCGTGAGACAATCGTGCGACTGTATCACAAGTGTCTTGCGTCAGTCGTGAGATTGTCTTACGACTGTCGTATGATTATTTTTTATTAAAATTGTTTATGTTGGTACCCACGACAATGTGTTTATCGCATGACAGTCCCACAACTGTGGTAAACATTCTCACGACAGCCACAAGACAGTGTCATGACAAAAAATCTTAGAGTAAAAAAGGTGCATGTTCAATTTTCGTCCCATGACACACGACAGTGCCACGATGCTCAAAATATTTTGCAATTGTTGTACAAAATTTCATGTCGCGGAGCTGCATAGATGTGTGGTAGGTTCGTTGTGACCAGGGCTTAAATGATGAATTTTACCAATTTTGTTCATTTTGCCTATATGTTCTTGAACATTTTGATAGACAGAGAAACTTTAAATAGCAATAATGCTTATTAAGACAGGATCTACAAATTAGTTTTGTTGTTGAAATCATCAGATTACCCCAGTTATTGAAATATTGCCCTTTTATGCTTTTTTTCACCTATTTTTGGCATGTTTGCTTTATATCCACAGAAAAGAAATGGATAGATAGAAACTGTAAAAAGCAAAAATGATCCACAAGATTAGCTAGAATTGTACATTATATCTTTTATAGTTTTTAAGATATTAGACAAGAACACAAAAAATTGGTAAATACCTTAATAAAAAGGATTGACAATTTGGTCATGTTAACTTATTATACCACCATATAAAAAAATTAACGCAAGGTTTATTACCACAAGGTTGGGATCGATTTTGGGGGTAATGATCCCAACAGTTTAGGAATAAGGGGTCAAAAAGGGACCCAAAAATTGTGTTTAACAATATGACTTTGAAACAATGATAGACAAACAGGGGTCAACATATTCCTATAAAGGAGACAAATTTGAGTAAATAATTTTTTTTTGCCCTTATGCACAAAAAAGGACAATAGAATATTTTTATATTTCAGAAAGAAAATTAAAGCCATATGATAGAGTAAATACTTTAAAGTGCATCACCAATATTTGTGTCAATTTTAAACTGAGAATAGCCATACAAAATGGAGGCAGACTTGGTGGATGTCAAACAATTGTTTTCAAACATGATGAAGAGGGTACAACCATGGATTCTCTCTCATTTCATCATGTGGTTAGACCTTAAAATAGCAGAATACAAAGTGTTAGGCTATATGGTTCTTGGTAAGTTTTCAATTTTAAAAGATGTCAAATTTGCCTTTTGTGAAATTTTTCTAGTAAAAAATGCTTATTCTGAAACTAAAATAGATAGAGAGGAAAATTTAAAAAAGCAATATGTTCAGCAGCAATCTGACAAGATTCTCAAATAATTTAACATAATAAAAATTGTCAGACAACTCCTAATTGGAGTTATTACCATTAATGATGAATTTAAAATAAGGTGAAAGATACCAAAGTCACATTGAAACTCATAAGTTGAAAATAAACTGTTTAAACATCTGTACACAAAACACAACACAGAAATCCAAAGACTGAGCAATATGAAACCCAACCAAAAACTGGGTGAGTTCAGGTGCTCCCAGAAGGGTAAACAGGTCCTGCTCTACATGTGGCACTAATGATTTTGCTGATGGAAGTACAAATCTGGTGATAAGATAAGATAGTAGGTCACATTCAGAAAAAAAAGGGACAGGTTTATAGTTGGACAATTGTAACATATCTGTTGTCTCTGGGAAACAGGTATTGCATAATAGTAAACCAACTTGTGATGGCGTCCATAAAAGGAGTAGGGGCAATAAGGCCCAAAAATTAATGCAAATTTAAAAGTTATCATACATATGGTACTAGGTATTCAGGAAAACAAAACAAATTTGGCATTGAACAACTTACCATGGCAACAAATCATGACTTAATTTGCATATTTTCTAAAATTTTGTGAATTTCCTCGTTTTTCATCAAAGGAGTAGGTTCAGTAAGACCCATTTTTGGCCCCAAAATTTAGTAATTTTTGAAAATTGTGGAAATGTTATCTTTAAGCTATATTTTGGAAAGGAAAATGCTTCTGCTACATAAATATGAGCTGTTTTTGACAATACAATGCACAAATATGGAGTGCTAGCATCATTAAGTCATGCTAAATTACTGAAATCTTCAAAGTTTTAGCATTCTGGTTAACTTTTAGACGGTTTCCGTCTAAAATGAAAGTGGCCACATTCGTGTTCATTCATAATATTGAAATGTAAGATGTATTTGATGATAAAACAAAAACTATATAAAGGTTGAGGATGAACACGGATGTGGCCACTTTCATTTTGACAAAAACCCTCTGAAAAGTGACGTTTTTTTTGCATATTTGATAGATTTTTCATAATTAAGCTTGAATCAGAGCGTTTTCAATGACTAAATCTGTTAAATTTTTTCACATAAACTAATCGAATCAATTAAAATAGACACTTAAGCACGTAAGTGTTTAAAAAGTGTCCAAAAACTTTCGTTAGATGAACTTGAAATTTGAGGCCAAAATCTGCCCTTACCGGACCTACTCCTTCTAAGAATATTTTAGATTGAAAAAGTATGTGCGCACCCAAGAAACAACTTTATATTTGGTGAGATTATGTCGATAATTATATAATAAAGCTTCTGTTAAATTATTTTGTTGTTTCTCGGCTGCCCATGATGTTTCCACAATGGAAATAAAGATAAAAACTGCATTAATTCTGTATTTTTCATCGATTTTGTGAAAACAATACATATTATGACGTAATTGTGACGTCATCAGATAATTTTTTTTCTGTTTTTCATATATATTTCTAAATCCTATGCATTTCTAAACATTATGTGCCAATTTGAAATATTTATCAAACATTTTATTTTCTTGGGCCGAAACCAGGCCTTAATGCCCCTTTCCCTTACAAAGGGGTGATTTCGATTGTTGATAGCTTTGTTTGTGAGCAGCAACCCTCTATCAAGAAAATCATGATAGGAAATACTAGCCCTAGAATATTGTATCAACAGGGAGATATATATTATGTATGCAGGCACTGGATTGTTGATACATATTTAGAAATGGAAGGTTCACAACTGGAATGCTGAAATTATCTATTTTGTCGTAAACTTTTGATTTCAACTAACTTTTAACGGCAATTACTAAATTGTAAGTCAAGGTATCAGGTAAACTTGACTGCACTTGTATACTAAAGTAAAATGAGATGGATGTGTTCAACATAGTCAACGATGTGAGAGAACATCATCTAATTATAATGGAGTTATCCATTTGAAGCTAATGTGTTTAGACACCTCTTATGTCAGTTCACCTTTCTGATATTGCCTTTCTTATTTATCACTGACAATAAGGAGCTCTAAGCGTAAGATAACTCTGATCCGCCGGATATCTGAACCGCCATTTAAAATAGCAATACACAGTAAGAATAATTTCTAACAACCCTTTTTCCCTTCCAACCTAACAAATAAGCCATAATATTTGTGTTATGCATGTATATATTTATAGAAAGAGCATCCTCCATAGATTTACCAAAACTTTTAAAGGTGAAATATAATCTCTTTCCGGTGTAACCATGGCAACAATCTGCATATATTTATTACAAAATATTGCAAAATGAAAATGTTTCAAAACTCTCTCCAAAAGAGAATTTGAACCCATTAGAGTAATACTTTCCCTGAAACCATATACATTTATCAATCAAGAAGTAAAAAAAAATCATGCATTTCTGCTCAATTTTCCATAAAATTGAATTGAAAAGATTTAGGGTTCTTTGTTTAAAAATTATACAATAATTTCTGTACCTATAAGTGTGGGACAGACTGTCAAACCAAACAATGGCCTATAAAACATGCTTAAAACAATCTAAATGTTCATATAAACCCATTTGAAAGGCTATATTATTCTTCAGCTATCTGAAAATCAACTTTATCATTATTTATTGTACAAAAACTTTCATATTTAAAAAATTCATTATTGACAAAACGGGAAACTAAACTACTAATCCTCCGGTTATCTCTGAACAGCTGAAAACTCTGATCACTTTGATACGCTGGTCACCATTGTAACCGTATCTATATAAATAGGGTGCAAACATTAATCCACCTTTCTGTCTCTGATGAAGGTCCATTTTAGACTGAAACCGGTTAGGCTATGAAACATTGCCAGGCCCTGTTAATTATGTGTATTGACATATGCTATATTTTTATGCTTTCATATTTCCCCCTGCTGATACACATTATTAATATGGCTTCTACCAACAAATGCTCCATTTAGATACCTCTTATGTCAGTACACCTTTCCTATATTGCCTGAGAGAACATCATCTATAAAGCCTATAAAAGTGTTGGTATCTATTTTTAGTGTTTTTGCCTTTTATCTTGAAAACTGAAATAGATTAGATAGATTAACATTTTTATAGCAAAAATTATCAGTAAATTTTATTGTATTATTTTCCAATTCATTGTTTTGTACAAGAATGAAGCCATTAGTTGTTTTTTTTAAATAGTTTTTTTACATATATTATTTCCCCTCTTTCACGGTACGGAATGGGTTTTGCTTATTGTTGAAGGCCTTATGGTTACCTACAGTTGCCTACTTTTAATTCAATTTAGTCTCTGGTTTGAGAGTTTTCTCCACATTTTCTTATTTTGAATTATACATACCATGTAGTATATAGTTATGAATGGCCTTAGATAACAAGATGTTGAGGAAATTGTGGTGGATTTAAAGAGTCAGAACTCAAACGAAATAAGTCTCAATACAAGTTGAACAAGTTTTCCTTTTATATTTGCAGTCAACATTAGATTCTTGGGTCGTTATTTTCTTAATTTAAGGAGTCAGTTAAATGAATGAAATGTAGACTTTAACAAAAAATGATTTTTAATGAGCTATTTATGTGAAATTAATGTTAATTACCATTGTAATATATATGTTATTGTATTGATAATTTCAGATAAGAGGTCAATTTATGATAAAAATCATACAACATTGTACAATCAAACAAGTAGAACCAATACTTCATCTCCAGCTTCAGCATCTTCAAGTGAACATATGTATATCATACCAACACAGGAAAAATGTGTCAAACAGAATGGTTCACCAAATATAACTAACGATAATACTGAATATGAAAATCTTATAGAACTTTCGAATAAACAGGAGAGTCTCAATACACCTGGGGCTTTTGTATCTGAAAGAACAAACATTGAATTGAAATGTGTTAAGCTGAAAAGTCAGAAAGTAGAGATTGATAGACAAACATCTGTTTCTGGACGTCAAGAGAACTGTAAAAATAATTCAAATGAAAAAGTAATTCAGAACCAAAGAAAACAGCGAAAGCCAGGCAATTTCTTACACAGTATTGTTAATAATTTAAAGCAGAGCTGCATTAAGAATCCACTTGTGGGATACTCAGGACCAAATGTATGCCAAATAAAGAACATGGAGAATGAATTACCTGAGAGAGAAATTCAACCTGACTTTGCCCATACTAGATATCATTTAGATAAAACAAAAGAGGTAGGTGTTTCCAAAGAAAAAAGTGAAAACAATGGTATCAACATTCAAAACAGCCAAGAGATAACAAGCTTAACAAAAACAAAACAAAAATTACTAACTGAAGATTTACCTGATGATATTATTATACCAGCAGGGACAACAACTAAAACCGAAATTTCTGCTTCTCAAGAATCAGCTGTATTTGATGAGGATAATACACCTTTATATAAGAGCCAACAATTTAGTTCATTAATTTCCCTTTCAAGGTCACGAGGAAGAAGACGAAGGTCATCAAATGATGAAATTACTTATCCCTTGATTTCTACCAAAGATAATGAAATTTCACAAACATATGAAGAAGAACCAAAATCTCAAAGCCTTGCTGATTTTTATTTTTCTCAAAACCAACTAGATGAACAATTTGCTGTAAGGAGAGCTAAACAAAATGTCTGTAGAGTGACAGCAAAAAATAATGACGAGAAAGATGACCTAATGAGGAATAATCTATCTGTGCAAAATCACCAGAATATAACAGTAAAACAGGAATTTGTGCCATCATTCAGAAATGAAAATAAAAGTCCAAGAAATCATGAAGTTATAGGAGAGAAATTGTCAGAACAAGATGAAAGTTTAATTCCTCATCAGATTTTTGATAGACATAATCATAGCAGTATGTCTATAACTGATGATGGAGTTATTGCTCACCGAAATAGGGAAGCATTTGTTGTTAAGTCAGAGCCAAACAATGATGATGAATATTGTTGTCCTTCTACAACAGGAAATTATGACAATCACAGTTTCAGTTCAGAAGGGGACACTTCCAGTAACCATGATATTTCAACACATTATGAATACAATGGAGATGATACTGCAGAAGATTCTTACATGCTAAGTAATTCTGAAATATATGGAGAGGATAATAGTGATTTGCTACAGGGGATACCAGGTATGTTGTAACATCTATATTGTCCATTTATGAAAATAATTGATATTGTAAGTGTCTTGTGTTGCCACTTAAAATTTGTATTAATTCCTTGTTTTATATACCTTCATAGACAATACTTTACTGATAATTTTATACTTTTTGAAGGTCTGTTAGTGTGTCCTACATTTGTAAGTATACTGTTCACATGTATTCCAAAAACTATAGACAGCAACATTTATAGAATATTCAGTGAGAAAGTAAATCAGTATGAAAATGGAATTCAAAATCAAGGGAAACAAGACAATGGTCTTTTGTTTTTCAAGTGACATTGAAAAAAAGTTAAAGGTTCCTGTAGATTTTAAATCTAAAATAAGGAGATATAGTATGATTGCCATTAAAAAGAATATCCAATAAAATTCAAATGAAGCGGAAGCAAGAAACTATGCTGTATACTTGTAGTCAGCTATATAAAAGACACTTACATGACGTGTAATAATTCAAATAAAAAATGAAAATACCAACAGCCTTTATTAGCTGACAAAACAATAAATGAAAAAAAACCAATTACATTAGACAGCAACCAATTCAACTTCTACTGACTTACAAGCTTCTTAGCGGGGAGGGTTTATATAAACTTTGATAATTTATAATCATAATTTTGTGTAAAACTTGTTGTATTGCCATTTTCTCAAAGACTTTTAATTTTAATTCCATCTTAATCATTTTGGAGTTATGACCCTTAAAATATATTTTTTTGGGGAAAATTTCACAGCATTTATAGCTTATATATATATACTTAAAATACATGTATGCAGTTAGAGCAAAAGTGGCATGGGTAAAAATGAACAACTGGTGAAGGTCTATCTTCCATGAAACTTTGAGGAAAGGGGAAAACCTATTTGGGATTTATCCTCCCCTTAATATTAGTTTTTTCCAAATTTAGAAGATTTTGGTAATTATTTTAAAAATTTCAACCAATGGAGTAAAAATATAAATTAGCAAAAAAAGACAATGGCAATCAAACCACGTCTTCTTTTTTATAATGACCACAAGATCCACCAAAAGTGAACTGAGCAGAGATTGTTAATGTCCCCCCTCATTGGAGGTATTGCATTTTAATGATGATTTTTACCCTTTTTGCAGAAACAAAGAGATAAAGACAATCTTATAAAAGTAAAATTAAGATCTATAAATATCACTGTTAACATGGACAAAATTGTTAATTCACCTCATATAGGAGTAATCACACTTGAAAAACGCTTAATTTTTAAATAATCTATTTCAAGGGCTTTTCTGTAACTATAAAAGATAGAGAGGGTGAATAGTAGAAGCTAAAATGTTCAGCACAATATTATCCATAATAGAGTCAACCGATACCTTATAGAAGTCATTGCCCATGGTGATATATTATGCATTTTTGTCAAAAACAAGATAATACAGAGAAACTTTAAAAACAAAAATATCCAAAAAATAAAATCAAAAAGTAGAAAATATAAGTTAACATGGCCAAATTATCAGACTCCTAGGACATGTAGGATTTGATGATTTTAATATTATATATAAAAAGAGGAGATGTGGTATGATTGCCAATGAGACAACTTTCTACAAGAGACAAGAATGACACAGAAATTAACAACTACAGGTCACTGACTCAAGGTACAGCCTTCAACAATGAGCAAAGCTCATACTGCATAGTCAGCTATAAGCACTGAAATGACTATGTAAAAGAATTCAAACTAGAAAAATAATGGCCTAATTTATGTACAAAAAATGAACGAAAAACAAATATGCAACACATAAACAAATGACAACCACTAAATTACAGGCTCCTGACTTGGGGCAGGCACATTCATAGAGAATGTGGCAGGATCCCAACCCTCCCCTAACCTAGGACAGTGGTGTAACAGTACAACATAAGAACGAACAATAAAAATTGGTTGAAAAAGGCTTTTCTCATCAGATGGATAAAAATATAAATACTACAAATACAAATGCCTGTTAGACAGTTTTCACTCAACCTTGACCTCATTTCATTGATCAGTGAATAAGAGTAGGTTTTTGTGGTTTAGTCTATATCTCAAATATTGTAAGCAATATTTCAACTATATTTGGTACATGCAGTGATTGTATGGTGTACATGTCCAACTGTTAGATTCATGTGACCTTGATCTCAATTTCATGGTTCATTGGTCACTTTAAAGTTTTTGTGCTTAGGTCTGTTTTAAAGTACTATAAGCAGTTGGTTAACTATATTTGGTGTATATAATTATTTTGAGGTGTACATGTCTGTCTTGCAGGTATCTGACCTTGACCTTATTTTCATGGTTCATTCGTTAATAAGTTTTTGTGTTTTGGTCTGATTTTCAAATACTTTAAGCAGTAGGTAAACTATTATGGTGTATGGCGTGATTGTAAGGTGGACATGCATATATGTCTGTCTGACATAGGGATAGTGATCCCAGGTTATTCGTCTCTACCCTTGACCTCATTTTCATGGCTACTTGAAAAAATTGTGGTTTTTTAAATGTTCATTTCTCTCTTTTTATATGTAAAATGATACCTATATTTAGTATATTCATACTATCCAAGATCCTCATGCCTTTCAGATTCATTTCATTGATCGGTATATTAGGTTAAGATTTCCTGATCAAGTCCATATCTCAGGTACCATATAAGCAAGGGGTCTACTATCTGTATGAAGTGTTTTGTAAGTTGTACATGTTCATCTGGCGGTGGTCATCTGACCTTGACATAATTTTTTATGGTGTATTGGGCAAATTACGTTTTTATACGACCGCAAAATTTGAAAAATTGTTTCGTCGTATATTGCTATCACGTTGGCGTCGTCGTCGTCCGAATACTTTTAGTTTTCGCACTCTAACTTTAGTAAAAGTGAATAGAAATCAATGAAATTTTAACACAAGGTTTATGACCACAAAAGGAAGGTTGGGATTGATTTTAGGAGTTTTGGTCCCAACATTTTAGGAATTAGGGGCCAAAAAGGGCCCAAATATGCATTTTCTTGGTTTTCGCACTATAACTTTAGTTTAAGTGAATAGAAATCTATGAAATTTTGACACAAGGTTTATGACCACAAAAGGAAGGTTGGGATTGATTTTGGGAGTTTTGGTTCCAACAGTTTAGGAATTAAGGGCCAAAAAAGGGCCCAAATAAGCATTATTCTTGGTTTTCGCACAATAACTTTAGTATAAGTAAATAGAAATCAATGAAATTTTAACACAAGGTTTATGACCACAAAAGGAAGGTTGGGATTGATTTTTGGAGTTGAGGTCACAACAGTTTATGAATTAAGGGCCAAAAAGGGGCCCAAATAAGCATTATTTTTGGTTTTTGCACCATAACTTTAGTATAAGTAAATAGAAATCTATGAAATTTAAATACAAGGTTTATGACCATAAAAGGAAGGTTGGGTTTGATTTTGGGAGTTTTGGTCCTAACAGTTTAGGAATAAGGGGCCCAAAGGGTCCAAAATTGAACTTTGTGTGATTTCATCAAAAATTGAATAATTGGGGTTCTTTGATATGCCGAATCTAACTATATATGTAGATTCTTAATTTTTGGTCCCGTTTTCAAATTGGTCTACATTAAGGTCCAAAGGGTCCAAAATTAAACTAAGTTTGATTTTAACAAAAATTAAATTCTTGGGCTTATTTGATATGCTTTATCTAAATATGTACTTTGATTTTTGATTATGGGCCCAGTTTTCAAGTTGGTCCAAATCAGGATTCCATATCAAGTATTGTGCAATAGCAAGAAATTTTCAATTGCACAGTATTGCACAATAGCAAGAAATATCTAATTGCACAATATTGTGCAATAGCAAGAAATTTTCAATTGGAGTTATCTTTCTTTGTATAGAATAGTAGTTGATAATATATGTTGGAAATTTGCCAGACATGACTATGATGTCATTTTCTATTTTATTTGCCAATAACTTTATGTAAATAACTTCATTGGAAATTTGCCAATATAAAATGTTGCTGATGAAGCTTTTTTTCCTTATCTTATCTAAAATGTTTTTAGATAATGTATGTTGGACATTTGCCAGACATGACTATGATGTCATTTTCTATTTTTATTTGCCAATAACTTTATGTAAATAACTTCATTGGAAATTTGCCAATATAAAATGTTGCTGATGAAGTATACAATAAACAATGTATATTCACTTTTACTACCAACCAATCTTTACCATTCAGTGATAACAAGCACTTTATTTTACATTTTAATATTTTGTGATGTATTTAAAAGAGTAGTTATTGTTGCAAACTCCATTAGAAATTTGAATTGATATCAGTTTTGGAGAAAGGGAAACGGGGATTTAAAAAAAAGGGGGGGGGGGGGGGGGGGGGGGGGGGGGGGGGGGGGTTTAAATTTTTCTCATTTCAGATTTCATAAATAAAAAGAAAATTTCTTCAAACATTTTTTTGAGAGGATTAATATTCAACAGCATAGTGAATTGCTCAAAGGCAAAAAAAAACTTTTAAGTTCATTAGACCACATTCATTCTGTGTCAGAAACCTATGCTGTGTCAACTATTTAATTTTAGATTTAAAAAGTTTGAAGAAGAAATCTTTAATTGATTTGTAAAATCTTGACATTTGTTTTGTGTAAAAAAAAAACCATGTAATGTCAAAAATTTGATCACAATCCAAATTCAGAGCTGTATCACGCTTGAATGTTTTGTCCATACTTGCCCCAACTGTTCAGGGTTCGACCTCTGCGGTCGTATAAAGCTGCGCCTTGCGGAGCACCTGGTTGTGTTTTGGTCAGTTTTTGCAGATACAATAAGCAGCTGGTTAACTATATCTGATTTATAACATTATTGTAAGATATTCATTTCTGTCCAGCAGGAATAATTTGACCTTGACCTTAATTTCATGGTTCATTGGTCAATTTTTAGTTTTTATGTTTTGATCTGTTTTTCAATTACCTTAACTATATTTGGTACATTAAATATTTGTAAGGTTTACATGTCTGTCTGACAAGAGAGGAAATATTTTTTAATTGGAATTCTCAGTATAGTCCATTCATACATGGACTACTTTTTTTTGCTTCAGCCAGTTTTTTATTAGTGGTGGAAGCCAAGAGTGTCCAGAGAAAACTACAGACCTTTGGCTTGAAAAACGACTTTCATATAATTAAGATTCACATGTCAAACGCACCAGGCTAGTGATACAGTTATTGAACTACTGTCACCATTTGGCCAATTACATTAATGAAACTCAACAAACTTGAAATTGACTGACAAGCAAACAATTTTAACAAAGGGAATACACAAATATTTTTTTAAATGTGAACTTTCTCTCATTATAGGAATGGACCAACATGAAAGTAAGATAATGAGGCCAAGAAGTAACAAGAAAAGACAGCTACACTGTTTGTCAAATCAAGTCCCTAGAGACCCTTCATCAGGAAAATTTGTTTGTGAACTCTGTGGTGGAACATTTACAAACAGATCATCCTACTTCAGACACAAGAGAATTCATGGAGAAAAAAAATTCCGTTGTTTTCTGTGTGATAAAGCCTTTCATAGGAAAGAACACCTTCAATCACATATTCATAGACATACAAAATCTTTCCCATTAAAGTGCTGCAAGTGTAGTTTTGAATCCCACAGTCTGGATGAAGCAACAGCTCACTTTCAAGTTAGCCACAGTCACCATGTAAAAGATTCAAAATCCTGAATTTGTAAAAAAAACTTGCAAAATCTTGTTAAAGTATACTTTCAGTCTTTTTTTTAGACTGCATTTTATCCTCTAGATATATTTTATTTGACTAGATAGTACCCGTGCAATATATGGTATATATTTTATTTTTACAGCTATTTTGTGTTGATATATAAGATAATTCCTCTTATAAGTGCTATTTCATTTACTCTATTTCTGCAAGTTATTAATAGAATTGTATGCAGAAGAAACAAATAACTTAAATTACTATACAGATTTCCTGCCAAATTATATTTACACTTGTCTCAAGTGTTTCCACCAGGTTGTTTAAATGTTTGTATTATTTATGTATTTTGCAGGTGACATTGTCTATCATTTTACGAGTCACTGTTTAGGTTTTCTGTGGATATTGTTTTCTTTAAACACATGTTATATTAACTTGGAATATGGATCCTTGAAATACTCATTTGCATAATTTAATGTGGAGGCAATCCCAAGTTAGATCACCATTGAAGAAAAGGAATAACATTTGAGTTGCCACAAATATTAAAATAATCTACTATTTATAGAATTCTGCATTCAAAACTACATACCAAATACTTCTATCAAACAAATAAAAAAAATTGTGCCTACATGAAGATTCTAAATGTGTCCACAACATAACTTCAGTTTGAGCAAGGCGTTTTCCTTAAAATTCATTTCTTTAAAATTAAGATAGATTGTAGTGTTAGGTTGCTACCCTCATCTTCTAATATTTGGAAATATTTGTTATTCAACAAAACAACTAATACTTATTAAGAAAAGAAAAGTACTCTATACAAAAAATGAAACCTATGCTTTTAATTAAAAGTGACATCTGTTGGGCTGTATTAATATGCAACCATGTCTAGTTGAATGGAATACTACATCAATCTGATGTAGGAATAAAGCAATGTTATGTTAGAGAATCCTTAAAACAACTAAAGTCAATAGAGGATCTGTTGCAAGAAAGTCTGCTCTTGCTATGCTATTTACCCAATTGCAGTTGAAATTCCTGTTTTCATCCTGGTCAACAGACTGAACCTCTCTGTAAGATTATTGTTTAATTGTTCATTTTTTTATATCTGCATGCAATAATTATCACTTTATGTTAGGAAAACAACAATCAATAAAGGAATCAAACCTGAATAAAATTTGACCAATTGTATTTGTAGTTTCTGAAAACTTTATTGTAAACATGGTAAAGCCAGTGTTGTGCCATTTACATGTATGTCCATTAAATATCTGCTTCCTGGTCTTAGAAACATGCTAGGACATGGACTCCAAGGCCTCAAATCCTTACAGTGAAGTTACACTCATTAGAAATAAGGGTCAAGCTATGCCCTTCAAGTATTACAATTAGTTCCTTCATCCCATACAGGAGTGACCCTAAGAAGTGTGAAAATACTGGACATGTAACAGCTCTGACAGACTCCATCCAAGTCACAATTTGTAAAAGTAAACCATTATAGGTCAAAGTGCGGCCTTCAGCAAAGAGCCTTGGCTCACACTGAACAACAAGCTAAAAAGGGCCCCGAAATTGCTAGTGTAAAACCATTCAAATGGGGAAAGCCAACTGTCTAATCTTAAAAGGTACCAACCTACTCCCTTATCTGAAACAATAGTACTAGTGTAACATCACAATATAAAAAGACAAACTATAAAATATCATTTGAAATGGCGTAACTCAATCAAAAGACATAATACAAGTGAGACATATATGCATACATCGAATGTATAAATTTGATTTTTGACACAATCTAAATACAAAATCAATCAAATAGGTGTTAAACAATTTCAGAAAAACAACCATAACCTTGAACGAAATGCTGCCAAATAGAATGTATACAGGTAAATGAAAACAAGAGGCTCTCAAGAGCCTGAATCGCTCACCTTAATTCTTTTGGTTAAATCTCTCATCAATGATTATTTTGGCTTTTTAATTTATTTAAATGTTTTTTGGATCGTCCTATTTTCTTCAAAAGCCAAAAAAAATAATCATTTTCTCCTATGTTCTATTTTAGCCATAGGAGCTATGTTTCTTGACATACAAGGAAATAAAATATAAAATTTATACTAGATACTCTGAAACTCATTTAGCCTAAGTTTGGCTGAAATTGATACAGCAGTTTCAAAGGAGAAGATTTTTTAAAGTAAGTCAACATGATGAACAAATAGTGAAAAAAAAGTCTTTAAAGGGCAATAACTCCTTAAGGGGTCAATTGACAATTTTGGTCAAATTGACTGAATTGAAGATCTTACTTTGCTGAACATTATTGCTGTTTACAGTTTATTTCTATCTATAATTATATTCAAGATAATAAACCAAAACAGCAAAATTTCCTTAAAATTATCAATTCAGGGGCAGCAACCCAACAACAGGTTGTCTGATTCATCTGAAAATTTCAGGGCAGATAGATCTTGACCTGATAAACAATATTACCCAACGTCAGATTTGCTCTAAATGCTTTGGTTTTTGAGTTATAAGCCAAAAACTGCATTTGACCCCTATGTTCTATTTTTAGCAATGGCGACCATGTTTGTTGATAGATCATAACTTCGGATACAATTTACAAACTAGATACCCTAAGGAACATTCAGTTAAAGTTTGGAAGTATTTGGCCCAGTAGTTTCAGGAGAAGATTTTTGTAAAAGATTACTAAGATTTACGAAAAATGGTTAAAAATTGACTATAAAGGGCTATAACTCCTAAAGGGGTCAACTGACCATTTCCGTCATGTTGACTTATTTGTAAATCTTACTTTGCTGAACATTATTGCTGTTTACAGTTTATCTCTATGTATAATAATATTCAAGATAATAACCAAAAACAGCAAAATTTCTTTAAAATTACCAATTCAGGGGCAGTAACCCAACAACAGGTTGTCTGATTCATCTGAAAATTTCAGGGCAGATAGATCTTGACCTGATAAACAATATTATCCCATGTCAGATTTGCTCTAAATGCTTTGGTTTTTGAGTTATAAGCCAAAAACTGCATTTGACCCCTATGTTCTATTTTTAGCAATGGCGACCATGTTTGTTGATAGATCACAACTTCTGATAAAATTTACAAACTAGATACCCTAAGGAACATTCAGTTAAAGTTTGGAAGTATTTGGCCCAGTAGTTTCAGAGGAGAAGATTTTTGTTAAAGATTACTAAGATTTACGAAAAATGGTTAAAAATTGACTATAAAGGGCAATAACTCCTAAAGGGGTCAACTGACCATTTCCGTCATGTTGACTTATTTGTAAATCTTACTTTGCTGAACATTATTGCTGTTTACAGTTTATCTCTATGTACAAAATATTCAAGATAATAACCAAAAACAGCAAAATTTCCTTAAAATTACCAATTCAGGGGCAGTAACCCAACAACAGGTTGTCTGATTCATCTGAAAATTTCAGGGCAGATAGATCTTGACCTGATAAACAATATTACCCCATGTCAGATTTGCTCTAAATGCTTTGGTTTTTGAGTTACAAGCCAAAAACTGCATTTGACCCCTATGTTCTATTTTTAGCAATGGCGACCATGTTTGTTGATAGATCACAACTTCTGATACAATTTACAAACTAGATAACCTAAGGAACATTCAGTTAAAGTTTGGAAGTATTTAGCCCAGTAGTTTCAGAGGAGAAGATTTTTGTTAAAGATTACTAAGATTTACGAAAAATGGTTAAAAATTGACTATAAAGGGCAATAACTCCTAAGGGGTCAACTGACCATTTCCGTCATGTTGACTTATTTGTAAATCTTACTTTGCTGAACATTATTCCTGTTTACAGTTTATCTCTATGTATAATAATATTCAAGATAATAACCAAAAACAGCAAAATTTCCTTAAAATTACCAATTCAGGGGCAGCAACCCAACAACAGGTTGTCTGATTCATCTGAAAATTTCAGGGCAGAGAGATCTTGACCTGATAAACAATATTACCCAACGTCAGATTGGCTCTAAATGCTTTAGTTTTTGAGTTATAAGCCAAAAACTGCATTTGACCCCTATGTTCTATTTTTAGCAATGGCGACCATGTTTGTTGATAGATCATAACTTCGGATACAATTTACAAACTAGATACCCTAAGGAACATTCAATTAAAGTTTGGAAGTATTTGGCCCAGTAGTTTCAGAGGAGAAGATTTTTGTAAAAGATTACTAAGATTTACGAAAAATGGTTAAAAATTGACTATAAAGGGCAATAACTCCTAAAGGGGTCAACTGACCATTTCCGTCATGTTGACTTATTTGTAAATCTTACTTTGCTGAACATTATTCCTGTTTACAGTTTATCTCTATCTATAATAATATTCAAGATAATAACCAAAAACAGCAAAATTTCCTTAAAATTACCAATTCAGGGGCAGCAACCCAACAACGGGTTGTCTGATTCATCTGAAAATTTCAGGGCAGATAGATCTTGACCTGATAAACAATATTACCCCATGTCAGATTTGCTCTAAATGCTTTGGTTTTTGAGTTATAAGCCAAAAACTGCATTTGACCCCTATGTTCTATTTTTAGCAATGGCGACCATGTTTGTTGATAGATCAAAACTTCGGATACAATTTATAAATAAGATACCCTAAGGAACATTCAGTTAAAGTTTGAAAGTATTTGGCCCAGTAGTTTCAGAGGAGAAGATTCTTGAAATAGTTTACGACGACAGACGACGACGGACGCCAAGTGATGGCATATGCTCACTTGTCCCTTCGGGACAGGTGAGCTAACAATTTAGTTGTAAGATAAATGGAGAACAGAAATATTTTCCACAATAATTTTGTTGTTCATAGTACGAGAACAGAAGTAGTATATAGTCATACCAAACACTATTTATAGCTGGTATATATTAAAAATAGAGAGACGAGATATCAAATTAAAATTTTATGATTGCTCTTATGATTGCTTATTTTATTGCAAAGTCCGTTTTCTGATTAAACAGCCTTTTGGCTATTGTCTGCTCTATGGTCGGGTTGTTGTTGCTTTGACACATTCCCCATTTCCTTTTTCAATTTTATTTTGTATTTTTTCAACATAACTAGAGGCTCTAAAGAGCCTGTGATGCTCACCTTGGTCTATTTGCATATTAAACAAAGGACACAGATGGATTCATGACAAAAATATGTTTTGGTGATGGTGATGTGTTTGTAGATCTTACTTTACTGAACATTCTTGCTACTTCAAATTTTCTCTATCTATAATAAATTTGGCCCTTAAGATACAGAAGAAAATATTTTGTAAAATACCAAATTAATAAAAATTGTTAAAAATTGACTATAAAGGGCAATTACTCCTAAGGGGTCAACTGATCATTTCGGTTATGTTGACTTATTTTTTATCTTACTTTGCTGAACATTATTGCTGTTTACAGTTTATCTCGATCTATAATAGTATTCAAGATAATAACCAATACAGAAAAATTTCAGTAACCCAACAACCAGTTGTCCAATTATCTGACAATTTCAGGGCAGATAGATATATGACTTGATAAGCAATTAAACCCTGTAAGATTTGCTCTGAATGCTTTGGTTTCAGAGTTATAGCCAAAATCTACATTTTACCCCTATGATCTATTTTTAGCCATGGTGGCCATCTTGGTTGGTTGGCCGGGTAACCGGACACATTTTTAAAACTAGATATAGCCTAGTGATGATTGTGGCAAAGTTTGGTTGAATTTGGCCCAGTAGTTTCAGAGGAGAAGATTTTTGTAAAAGTTAACGACGACAGACAACGGACAACGACTGACGCCAAGTGATTGGAAAAGCTCACTTGGCCCTTTGGGCCAGGTGAGCTAAAAATAAGGAGATGTGATATGATTTAAATACGGGAAATATTCACCAGACTTTATATGAAGTGGATGTAATAAACTATAGGCAACAATATGGCCTTCAACAATGAAAAACCCTTATGAATGTGTCCGCCCCAGTCGCACTATCATTTTCTATGTTAGTGGTCAGTGAAATTGGGGTTAAAACTCTAATTTGGCATTAAAATTAGAAAGATCATATCATACGGAACATGTGTACTAAGTATCAAGTTGATTGGACTTCAACTTCATCAAACTACCTCGACCAAAAACTTTAATTGGCTAAACTCAAAAGACAATAAGAGACACAAAAACAACTAATCAACATAAAAAGAGTACAAACAATTACTGAGAGCTAGTTAAAAACCAGCTTAAACTAATAAATAAGTCATGTTCTCACTGACTAAATACTTGATAAAATTATTCTATGTTGAGGTTTAAGTTTCATAAAATGTCATAAGGGTTTTCCCACATTTAATAAGCACATTAAATGAATCAATGACACATCTGAATTATTCCAACTTGCTCTCATTTACAATAACAGGCCTTAGTAGCCGAAAGGTCATAGTAGTTACTACTATAATTACTAGCCTGTCAACACTGAGGTAATGAGTTTAAACCCTGCTCCTGCACAAGACTCCAATCTTAATTGACTAGGATTGTCATTTTCCTATCAAAGGTCTGTGATTTTATACGGGAACTACAGCTTCCTCCACCAATAAAAACTGGCAATGAAATAGCCCAAAAGCAGTGTTTAAAAGTGACATTAAAACACATTGATCTATAATGGTTTACTTTAATAAATTGTTATTTGAATGGAGAGTTGTCTCATTGGCACTCATGCCACATCTTCCTACATAAAATCAAATCATTAACAATAAAACTGATTCATAAGATAACCACTCTAAACATTTAGCTTATGATCAAAGCATGTTACTTTAATTTTAAATCAAGATTTTTTAGTTTCCAATGTCATTGTTATAATAATTTCAAACATACTACTTAAAAGAATCGAGGGCACAACAATTTCAGCAAAAATTTCAATATTTTTTTTGTACAAAAAAAAATGTATTACACATTTTATTTATTACACTATAAGTTGTTAATTTTATGATATAATATAAAAATCAACCAAAAAAAATCAATTCTGGCCCCAGATGACTTTTAGAATGTTGTATCATTGTAAAAGCTCCAAATTATCTCCCTTTGATTCAAAAACACCATGTTTTTTCCATTAAAATTTAAAGATCTTTTTTAACTCATCAGTGACCTATGTTTTATTATTTTTTTCAAATAAGCTGTACTTAAACTAAATAATTTAGTTTTTCTTTATTTCCATATTACCTCTATTTCTTCTTGTTAGTTCAACAGAAAAAAAGTATCTCAGCAAAAATGCATGCATCTTTCAAAGGCAGATTGAGAGCTTAAATGAACAGGTGACACCATTTTTTTAAATTTCATTTTTCTATCAAGTATATGATAAAAATCATTTATAGAAAAAAATAGCGAAATCCTATAGTTAAAAAGATATGGATTTTTTACCCTGAGCCCTCTGAACTTCATATTTGGGTTAAAATTTGGATTTGAAGCTTTGAAGGATTTGGTTTTTTTTTCATGTCAAATCTTTTTCAACAGTGCGGAATTAGAGGAACTAGCTTGGTATTGAATTGGCATGGCTGAAATCATATCAATTCAACACCATAATAAAATCTTAAATTTAGATTTTAACCATTTTAAAAGGGCACTAAAAAAAATATTCTTTATGGTTCAAGAGATTTTGTCCTGAAATAAAATTGTTGGAGAGGATGTTCCAACATTTGGCATTTTGCAACATTTTTGCAGTTATGTCATTAAAGTATAATCTCTAAACTGTGATTGAAAACTTCAACATGTTCACTGCAATGAATATATTTGTTTTTAATATGACATTTTTGTAATAAAATAGGTAAATTGACAATAATAGATTATTCTCTGGGCTATCACACATTAACTTGTTTGTCACTGTTTTGTCAATCCATTGGATATCAAAGCCAATTTCTGATCCATTAATCTCTTGCTTTCTCTGTAAAAGAAAAGAATTACATTATTGTCAAAAGATTACAATATATTTCAAATTTTCATAAATAATTTCAAGCTTCAGAGAGCATTTCATTTAACAGTGATTGCAAGTAATTAAAAGAAAACAAATGCAAACTTGATCATTAAAAGACTATAACTCCACTAAAGACGTGTGTATTAATTTGTTTTGATTAACAGTAAATCTTGACTTTCCAATATAAAAATAAGAAAATGTGGTATTGTTTAGATTTGTCAGAATATTAAATTCCAAACTATTGTTCTTGTCCATTGTCGATGTGGGAAGAAATTGGCAATTAGTTGTATATAAATGTAATGAACAAACAGTTGCCTTTATACATTTTTGTACATATAAGCCTATCATATTAGGGTAGAAATGTCATTGCAATGAAAGCTACTGACCAAGTGGCAGTGTTGGCTGTGACAATCTCTGTCTTTAATAGCTATAGCTATAACAATAGACGTACAAGTAGTATTAGATAGAGGATTATAATTTAAGTGTTAGGCCCTTAAGAAAAAGTAGTAAGGGTCACAAGTCTCAGCTATAGTCCAAGTAGTTTGATCAGAGACAGTTTTAAATACTGTACAGGACATTATAGTGCCAGTAGTACTTTAACACCTTCATAGTCTTGTCAATTGCTGTCTAAGCTGAAGTCTGAGAGACGCTTAAACCTCCAGCATTGGACACTAAATGTAGTGCAACTAGTCTAAGAGACAGGAGATTGAGATGGTAAAAAGTTCTGTGCTGATAACTTTACAAGATCTAATTGCTTATCAGTGGTGAAGACCTTCCAAAAACTGATGGATGCCAATTGATAAGACATTTGATAAGTTTTCACTTACCATTGGCCATGTAAAACAAACACTGTGAAATTTGTGTCTAAGAAATACATGTACTATCATTATACATGTATATATACTAACTGTTCAGCACTCCCATCAAGCAGTTCCATGTCTTTCCTATTCAGTTTCTCTAATTCCCTGTGTATCGATTCCCAACAGTCCTTGGTTCCTGGGAAAGCTATCTTACCTTTAAATAAATTATCTATATCATAAATATTTACTATTAACAAAATGCTCTTATATCTTTGCATTGCACAAGATCATTCTTTTTCGCTGACTGTTTAAGGTATAATTTCACTTTGAATTTAAAAGATGCATGTAAGACTATGACAATACAGTTTACCTGAGTGATGGGAAGCTGACCTTTTTCAAGTTATCAAGATAGATATAGATGTACATTAAATCCATTGGATGTGTACTGCTTAAAACTTCAGTCTGGGACATCATTTATTTATTTGTTGTAATTGGATTTGAAATAGCTTTCAGTTTAAACTGTGAGTACTTATTTCTTTATGTTAGTTTTTTTTTTTGTGCCAATCTCATTAGAAAAGCCATTTCCATCTGATTTTTACAGTTAGTTTCTATTTTGAATTGTTAAATCACTGCTAGGGGAGGGTTGAGCATTAACAAAAATGTTTACTATCCCAAGTGAGGATCCTGTAATTCAGTAGTTATTGTGGATTGCTGTTTTTTTTTTCGTGAATAAGCCATTGATTAATTATTATACAAAGATAATTGGGGATAGTTTGGTTGGTATAGGTTAACTATGATTTTAAATGTTTAATGAGGTACATACATTATATAAGTAAATATGTAGAAATGGCAAGACCCTGAAATCAAATACACACAAAAGACATTTTTTTCCCTCAATCCATCAATAAATAAATTAATCCACAGTATGTCCAAAGTTTAAACCGCAAGACATTTGAAATAGTATGGTTATTATTGTGAACCCAATGAAACTTTTCCACAGATTCCCTTGAAAGTTACCTGTCAATTAATACTATTGCAAGTTTTTTTGTCCCATCAAATAAATACAATAGGTATTGTTCTCTGTGTAGTTTATTTACTGGGACCTTTAAAACTATTCTAGGAAAAATCTATCAGTTATTGATTAATTTTCCAGAGTAAAAAAAGACTCTACCATATGCGGTTAGGAGCAAAAATATATTGGCTTACCGTTTACAATAGTCCCTAATAAATGTGATGCACCATGAAGGTTGTGTAGGTCTGTTATGGCACCTGAATCAATACATACTGACAATTCAGTAAGAAAATTCCTATAAGAGAAAAATGTATGAAAGACTTCAATTGCTGGATTGTGAAGATTGTTTGTTCAACAATTGAGAATGATTTAAATGAACATTTAAATAAATGGAAAAATAACATAAAAACTTCCAACAATACAATTTACAAACTCAATCCCCCAAAACATTATGTACAGGTTTCCTGCAAAACTTCTTGTAATTCTGTAAGATGATTGCAGGAAACCTGTACATAATGTTTGCTGTTAGCTGCAAACTTCTTGCAAACATTGAAGTTTTTGCTGCAACTTCTCGAACACAATCATGTTCACATTAAGATTGCTGTAGCTTTGATCATTAAACACCAAAAATGTCTAAGTTATGACAATATCATAATGTTTAATGTTGGGAATAATGTACATGTGGTAAAATTGATATTACAGGCAAATATTTTAATGCTTTTATGTCTTCAGTTAATTTCCTACAATTAAATAATAGGTATAATGACAACAACACCATATGATTCTAATTAAATTGTCAATTTTCTAAAATTGTTAAGAAAAAAATCACATGAATTGCTATTTACACTTGCATTAATATGCCAGACTATCAGCATAATTGATAGATGCAGTTATTGGTCATTCTAATGCAATTATTTTGTAACAATGGTTCTGATTGGATGACAGTAAGCGTAAAATTCTCTATCTCCTTGTCTGTAACTAAGGAAGCCGACATTTTGAATTGCTGAATATATTGACATGTAATTTCTACAATAATAAGCCAAAAAAACTCACATGTTGCACCTAAAAATCTTCTTTTTATCAAATTTTATAACATTCTGAAGCGGTACAGAAGCCAGAAAACGCCTGATGTTTATGTTTGACGCCGGAAGCATAACTATGATGTCACCTAGTGTAGGGACCAAAGAAGATAACATCTTTTCGCGGAATTTTCTTTAATGAAGATTTTACACAGAAATCATGATTGAAATTTAATAATGAAATTGTTTTGCATTGTATTTGAAGCTTTGCGGACGTCCATCGGTAGTTTTACTGTCGCAAATACCTGTTTACCTGTCTCCGCTCAGCGTCACCAGGTAAACTAAATTTGCGACAGTAAAACTACCGATGGACGTCCTTAAAGCTTCAAATACAATTAATTAGAAAATCAACAGTCCTTGTAATTTTTGATCTTCAATAAATTAGCATGTACTGCTGGAGGCACAAGGATTAAAATTTAAATCCTTGATCGGCAATAGATAAACATATACTGCAAGAGAGATAATGATTAGAATTTATTCAATGACCATCCGTTGTTTTGTAATTTTAATGTTTTAGATTTTATTGCTAATAAAATGTACATTTTAATTTCACCTTTTCTTTCAGCTTTGAATCCCCAAGATCTCTAAGGAATTATTTGCAATTACATCCATATCCGATTCCACCATTTATTTAACTTCATCGTGTTTCTAGTTTGTGTAGGTTATTGAAAGTTACCACAGAACTGAGACATTTTGTCAATTAACAGGTAAATAAAGGCATATATGAAAGAGCTCTCTCACTACTATTGTGCCAATATTAAACACATCAATTGGACAAAGCACCAAAATTACACACACCAAAATAAAACAAGTCTTTTGAGAGGAAAATGCCACAATATCATATAACACCACTATTTCCCAATTTATGGTATCTTGATAAATATTAACTGATACTAAAATGATTTTCCAAAAGATCAGATTTTTTTTCAAAAACTGCACAGTAATTTGTATAGATAACATGACATTGATGTATACCATGCTAATATTTGTGTAATTTCTTTTGCAAATTTGCAGCAAACATGCAGAGGAAAAATTAATTTCCATGGTAACAAATGTTTGTGGCAAAGTTGTAACAAATATAGATTCTATTGAAAGTTTTTCTTTGGCCTTTCTACTATTCACTAAAAAATCGATAGGCTTATTCCCATTGCCTACATCTTCAAATCATATAAGTTTTATTGTTCAAGACTTTGGCATATTGACATAGCAACCACTATATAATGATGCTCCCCAATTTTTGTTTAAAAGTAAATAATCATAACTTATTTCTCAAAAGATAAGTAATTTTTAAGACCCTTTATGATTTGAATATAGCTTTGGTATCTTTCACCTTTCTTTTAGCTTATATGTATCACTAACCTTGCAATAAAAGATTTCCTGCAAACAATTTCACACAGCCATGCTGACAAAATAGGTAATGAAGTAAAACTGTCACAAAGTTCATCAAGATCAAACTGTAAATAAGAAAAACAATGTTTTAATTATTCAAATTCTACTGGCGCACATATATATGCAGTTCAGGTTAGTGAAAACATTTTCCTGAAGCAAGTTTCGTCACCTGGTATAAGTGGTAGGTACATTCTGGGGCTACTGGTAATTTGGAACTTGAAATTCACCAAAAATTAAAAGTTGTTATGATACTATTACTAATGTAATTTTTAAAAATTAGTAGGAAGGCTTTCTGAAAATGTTCATGTTAGCCAAGCTTTGACAACACTATTAGACAGAGATGTAATTAGTCAGATTTTGTATACGTTTAGCAAAAATAGGCAAATTTGAAGAATATTTAGACATTATTAAAATATATTATACATGTATATTAAATAATTTAGAGCATTAGTCACACTCAAAATATTTTATTGACATTTATCAAGTAATGCTTTAAAGATACAAGATGTGGTATGAGTGCCAGTGAGACAACTCTCCATCCAAGTCAGAATTATTAAAAGTAAATTATTATAGGTCAAAGAACAGTCTTCAACACGGAGCCTTGGCTCACGCCAACCAGCAAGCTATAAAAGTCCATAAAAATGACTATTGTAAAGCCATTAAAACAGGAAAACAAACCATCTAATTTATATAAAAAAAACACTTATGAACCACATCAACAAATGACAACCACAGAACATCAGGTTCCTGACTTAAGACAGGTGCAAACAAATGCAGCAAGTTTAAACATTTTAATAAGTACCAATCTTCATCCCTACCTGAAACAAAAGTGTAACATCACCACATAGAAAGACATACTATAAAATATCAGTTGACTTTACATCACTTTCAGTACAACTGGCTGTTTTGTGGCAGTCAGTTTTTATTGATAGAGGAAGCCAGAGTACCTCAAATAACTATTGACCTTCAGTAATAACTATTGACCTTCAGTAATAACTATTGACCTTCAGTAAAAACTATTGACCTTCAGTAATAACTATTGACCTTCAGTAATAACTATTGACCTTCAGTGATAACTATTGACCTTCAGTAGCAAAACTGAAAATCTGAGACAATTAAGATTGAAGTCAGAAGGCTCCTGCTATGAGCAGGATTTGAACTGACAACCACAGTATTGACAGACAAATGAGACAGTTGTTGGACTACATTAGACCACACTGGCCCTTTTACCATTGAAAAAGATCAACAAAAAATATGTTTACTGTCTATGAATATTATGTTTGGCCCTATGTTAAGCTCTATATTAATTCTAAGTATATAACAGTCAAATTGTAAAAAAATTGCTTGATATTGGCATTTTACTGAATTAACTATCATTATTTTAATTAAGAAATAATTCATTGGGCTTAAATTCATTAAGAATTTACCACAGGTTGGCCCTTTATTCTAAATAGTTAACCATAAGTGACAGAGAAAGGTAAAATATGGTATAAAGAGCCATTATGTGTTAAAATCAATATTAGTGTGAAGGCATATATTTGGTGTTAGTAATTATCTAACTTGTCGATTAGGATGAAAGGATGTCAACAATTTTTTTATTCAGATTTGTTAACATTTCAATATTTTACTGACTTTCAGTTTTGCATTCCTGCATTTTAATATATTCCTAATTTGCACAGACAAGAAACATAATGGCCCTAATACCATCATTGGGTTTTTGAATAGTCCTGAAAAAAGAACAAAATGATTAAAATAGCTTCATTACTTACATTTCTACTAGCATTAGACATCTCAGCCAAGACAGCAGCCACCATTGTAGCACTGAGGTCTCTGATAACAGTAGATTCCAACACATTACTTTTATATACAGACATCAATATTTCTGTTACTGGTCCTTTCAATGAGTTCAATACCTGAATAAAGATAGCAATCAGGATCAATAGAAAATAAACTTTTTGTCACATATTTCTTAACTACAGAGCAGAATGACTACATATTCTAAGAGCTATGTGTTGTTTTTATGCAACTGAGTATTGAAATAAGCCTGGCCTACTAACCTTTTATGAAATTGCTTTTAACCAATCATATGCCAAGAAATG